>NW_021144767.1:7366476-7530428 GCF_900634625.1 Parambassis ranga
ATAAAATGTGAATGTGAATTTATTGTAAAGAACTTTACTTATTATCCCTGTTGTAAGTGAGCAGTGTGTGTGTGTGTGTTTGATGGAGTGTGTAATGTCTGCTCAGTGTTACTGATGCTGCTGTGTGTGATCTGAAAACTGATCAAACTGTGATGTGTCTGATGCTGACAGAAGAATCAGAGGTCAGACAGTCGGATCCTCCTCTGTGACACCTTTAACATCATATCAGAAATCTCTGTCTGCTTCTGGTACATGCAGCTGATCACCAGCAGGGGGCTCACTGCTTTGCTGTCACTCAGGGGGCCTGTTCTGTCTGCCACTGGGATATGATGAGGTGAACTTCAGAGTTTGAATAGATTTCATTTGTCATGTGTTTATGATCATTTTATGAATCAGTTCAAATAAAGGAGACTCACTGAAGTCACAGTTTAGTGTTTTAATACTTATACACACTTATTTTGAAGCTGCTATCAACTTGATGAGTCTTCCTGTTGAAGCACGAGGCAGGACGTGTGTCAGAACATCCATGAACTGAGTAGATTAAGAGGAAAAGCTGATGTGTCATAGCTGCTGGTTGTGTTCTTTAGTGTCTCCATCTTGATGAAATGAGGCGTTTTACTTCCTCCAAGTAGAGTGGACCTGGCTCACAGAGTGCTGCTGCTGTCTCTGTCTCTCTGTGAGCAGCATGTTAAACAGCAGGCTCTGAATAGTGACGTCATGATGTCACAGTCACATCAGTCTAATCTCCCAATCGGAGAGAGAGCTGTCATCAACAGCAGGAAGTGCAGGAAGCTCATGGTGTGCAGGCCTCTGATGTGTGGAGGCTGTCGGCTTGTAGCAGCCAACAAGAAGGGAGTTTGTAAAAGTTCTCTGTAACTTTAGATGTGAGGATTCAGAAAGAACTTAGATCAGATATGTGCAGCACTTGTGCAACAGATACTCCAACAGTGACAGCTCTTCTGAAGAAAGCCTGAGGAGCTGAGACCTGGATGAGACACTGATACAGCTTTGCTCTGCTGACAGGAAGGATGAAGGCTGACCACACACACACACACTGACACACACAGACACACACACACACACATACACACACACACACACACAAGGGTTTTTATGGTTTAGATGGACAATTTCTCGAAAAAGGCCCAAAGGTGGTCTAGATGGGCTACCCTTTCCCATGGTCCTAGAGCTATGGGAGTTGGCTTAGGTTACTCTAAAAAAATTGAAAAAAATTTGGGTCACTTCAGAGTTCAGATACACGCAACAGAACTCTATACACATGACCCTGCTCCAACTGTGGTTTGAGCAGACATTTCACTTTTTGATAAATCTGTGGTTTATGAGAACAAGAAAATGCATTATCTGGACTATGACGTCACTTTTAAATTAACATGGATTAACATAAATACACACCTGACAACACAGGATTAAATGGACAGGTTGTTTAATTAGTTTGGTTGCCTAGCAACCAAACTTATTGGTATTCTACATGCTATTGCACAAATCCAAAACTAAAAATAATAAACATATAAACAGAAAGAGGTGCATAAAAATGAATGCACTTACATTTTCCTTCTTGCTAATATTTTAACAGGAACATTCTACAAAATAAATATGGGAGGTTTCAATATAAAGATAACTTAAATAACACAACCGTGTACTCTTCTTTGCACAGAATTTAAATTCAATTTGATTATAAGTGCATTTACATTAATCAAATGTAAAAAAAGCATGTCACACATGCATACAAAACAACTTTTAACTCTAATAACTTATATTAAATCTGTTACTATAACGTAGTTACTCTCCCATATTAGTAACTGATTGCTTTTAGAAACTTAGTTTCTATGTGCAAATCTGTGGATTTACATACATTACATTACATTTCCTTCTGTGACTGTCTTTTTGCAGTTCCTCCTCGGTTTCTAACAAGTCCCTGATATTTTGCACTGTCCTCTGTGCCTAAACAGACCCTTCAGCCATCTTGCAGTGAGTGCATTCAGTTTTGGTTGCCAGTTGTCCTTTAGATATGTGATCTTTAAAATGTCGCATTACTGCGTTGACCTCAGCCTGGACCATGGTTTCTTTGGTGCTCTTTCTTACTTCATTATCCTGGACAAGCATCTTGTAGAAAAACAGAAGACACAGACACAAACAAGTGTGTTAATACATTTACCTATTGCCACAGATTCCTGTTTACTTATTCCTAGGATTAAATCATTTTTTACCAATTCATCATAATTTCAACCACTGAGACGAAGTTTCACATAAGCTGCAGCTGAAAAATAATGAAAATACTCTTTATGTAGTAGAGTGCAATGTTTAAAATAAATATTAAAATGATTTTGCCAGAGGTATCAAGTTACAATTAAAGTAGAAGAGTATAAGTAGTAGAAGTGTCACTAAAAATCAGTCTGATGGCCACTTTCAGGAAAGACCTCCATGTGGCGTTCTGTGCTGCTCTTGGGTAGTCCCAGTGCTGTTCATGCAGCGTGGCATGAAGGGGGTGGAGGCGTGTTGTTCTCCTCTGTCACATCCACCACAGGACTCCAGCTGAAACTCCCAGGAGGAAAATCTGCTTGTGGGTTAAACCACCTGATTTCAAACATACCCGGAACCCATCAGAAGGTGCTAACTACTAGCACTGCTAGGTGCAATCAATAGTGCAGCTACTATTGCATCATAATAGTAGGGGTAACACTGACGTGTCAGCCCTCCTTGTGTGAAGACAATACTACGTTAAGACGTGCATGTCTACTTGGGGCCTCTGTAGCCCAGTCTTGCCGCACCTAACTCAACATGCAACCCAGCTCCTGATCCAGACCTCGCCTCTCTTGCCTACTGCAATGCCCTCCTAATAGGTGTTCCAGCCGGTGCTTCTGCTCCAGTATGCAGCTGCACGTCTGATTTTCAACCAGCCAAAAAGAGCATCACACTTCTGTTCAATGAGCTACACTGCTTACATCAAATTCAAAGCACCAGTGTTGCACTCTTAGTAAGGTTTTTGATTGTGTTTGTTTTCATTTGAATGTTAATCCTCTTCTTTTAAGTTGCTTTAGACAAAGGCATCTGCTAAATGCATACATGTAATGTAAATGTAATGATCTAAACTTCTAAAATACACAACACCATATAGTTATCTATTTTATTCTTTTGAATTTGATTTGTGTCTTTATATCAACTTTTTGAAATGTGTTTTCCATCGTCTCCATGAATGTGTTTACGCCTTATGTAACATTGCTCTGCAACTAAACTTGCCTTACCTTCAGATACAGAGACAGTGTCATTTACCGTGGATGTCACTGTTGACACAGTTTCTGCTGAACACATATGGAAAAAAGTTGTTGTCATGGTAAAATACATTTCATCATCAGAAACACAAGTATAGTGTAAGGCAACTTACCAAAACCTCCCGTGTCATGGAGCGGCCCTGTGACTGTAGACTCTGAAGCAGCATCAACAGGTTCACGAGTTTCACACTCTGTTGCCGTTGTGAATTCCGTTCCACTATCATCGGACTCATTCTCGCCGTCCTTGGCTTCATCATCACTAAACACAATTTCCTCTGGGACATGGTGTGAATAAAGGTCAAATGAAGACAGTGTACACATGCACTGTGTTCAGACTAAATAATCACTCAAGATATACATACCCTCAAGTTCAATCTCATCCAATGATTTTCCCTGCATTCTGGAAAGATGTCCTTTCTCCATTGAGAGAAGTAGTTTGACTTCTCTCACAGCCTCCTCCAGGTTTTGTATTGAGAATTCCGAGCGCAGACACACCAACAAGCGACCAACTTCCCTGAGCTTCTGTCTCATGTATTCACTCTTTGTAGCATCTTGCCCATGTCTGTTGTAGAGGGACTGGGCAAACTGAACAATACACAGGTCATTTCGCACAACCGAAGCAACCTCATCCTGTTTCATGGCTGTCAGGAGCTTCCACACACCACCTGGAATCCGGTGACTGGATGCAGTCTGTAGAGCAGCAGCCAAACCCAGCACTCTGGTTCTTCCAGGTTCCTTTTCAGTATCTTAGTAGTAGTTTTAGGTTTTCTCTTAACTTTCAATGGTCCATCTTGTAAAACTGCAACGTTATGTCTAAAATTTCCCTTATTTCTCATTTTCTCTAATAGTGTTTTCCGCTCTTGTGAGTGCTCAGGTAGGGAAAAAACATACAAACATACAACTTCAGCGTGCGTTTTATGTGTTCTCAGGTGGCGAGAAATTTTGCTTTGTGGCTTACCACAAATGTAACAGTAATTATTTATGGTCATAGTCAATTGACTTGAGTTGTGATTGAGAAGCTGTGCTTCATCCTTTGGCTTTTTCTTTGATGCCTTTTTGGTGGATGTACCTAAATGTGATTTTTTAGCAGCACTGGGAATCACATGGTCTTTAAGAGGTGGTGGAGCCTTGGATTGGCTAGGCCAAACTTGGATGTCTGCATCTGATCCATGAGATGTTCCTTCAGCCATAACAGTTTTTGCTGTAACCTCTCTACCGCTAGACATCGAGGGTATGCTTGTATCTGAATCATTATCATTTTGTGACTCCGAGTCTGGTATGTACTCCTCATCAGACAGGCTGTGATCAAAATCTGATAGGTTACCCACTTCTGAATTGTCCTCATCTGACACCAGATTGTCCACAGAACATATAGAAGACTGTGGCTCCTGAAAGAATGAGAAACAAATTAAATAATTGGAAACAGCAAGAGATGTTAGATATTCAAGAAACCTTATATAGGGACTCACCTGTGAATGGTGCTGGAGGTCATCTGTAATTCGCTCAAGGCATTTTTTATGCCAGACGCCCAAACAAACTGTAACACATTTTAAAAGTTTTAATTTTATGGGTAAATTAAAAATGTCTTGTGTCATAGCAATGATTTACACAGAAACAATAGAAATGTTGTTTTAATTTTAATAGAGCGAATAAAAAGAATTAAAAGACAAGAATCGGGACAACCTTTAGCATAGTACCCACTTTTGTTGCCAGCTGTTTATATTTTTTAATTAAATTTTAATTTAATTAAATTATTTTAATGGCTGTATGTGGAGTTATTTTTAGTAAATCTATACTGTTATACGAGCTGTACAATGACTCCTTTAGGTTGTATCAAAGTTTTGTTTGTATAGTATTATCCCATGAAAAGATACAACAGATACAACAAAAATATGAGGGGTGGGCTCACCTTTGTGAGATACTGTAAATGAGAATGCATACACCAAAGGATCAGTTTATTACATGCAACTAGATAAAAATACATGTAGTGTACCATAAAAATGCCACAATAAATCCTCCATCCTGAAGGTTCAGTGTTTCAATAGTTTTAAATGTGGAGGCTTTATTTCTTGGTGGTGTTGAACTACATACAACACCACATTTAGACTTTATTTAATATAATTAAATTGACAAAAATGATTATTGCATGTGTCAGTAGGCTATGACAGAACACGACACAACAAACAACATATCTGACAATTGGCATCCAGTTGCATCAGTTTGTATGCACAAATGTTAGAAGGATTTATTTTTGGACTGTTGTATTAGACACCTTCCCTTTCAGGTGCACCTATGTTTTAGGTAGATGTAAGGAGTGCACGTCCACCTACGGCCCTGTACTACACCACTGTACTAAATACTGCAGCTTACCTTTGCACTTATATCCACGCCACTTCAAGGAGGATACAGGTCCCACACACTGGATGCACTTGTCCAAGGATGATACTGTTGTGCACACAAGCTGATGCTTCTGACACTGTTGGTGAAAATGTATGGTAATATTTAATAATGTGAAAAGTCACATACTGATAGCTAGAAAACCATATAAACGTAACCTAATATTAACATGGCATACAATATACTGTACCTTTTTATTGCAGACAACTGGATCCATTTCATTAGAACCGATGAACTGTTTCGTGCCATTTTCAGTGGTTCCCTAAAACAGTAAAAAAGAGCCAACGGTTAAAAACTACATCTGCATTGATATCCGTTTTCTCATGTTAGGTTTTGTTAATACCAAAATTGAGGAAGAAACGTAGTGTAAAGAAATACTTGCTTTACAACCTTTATAGTTTTTTAGACATACAGTTTTTTTAGACACATTATACTAAACCAGATAAAATTCAGCTTGTCCAAGAACTTCTAAAAACAAACTGATGACACTATCAACCGCACCTTGAGGATTGGTGGTTTACTGCTTAATACACACACACATTCAGATCCTATGCCAACTTTCACTTTCAGGAGAGAGTACTTACAAAACACATTTCACATTCAGGTGACTACATACACACATACCTACATTACGTGTTGGTGGACTTACGCAAGTGCTAAATTTTATGTACCGTTTCATTCTGGCTGTGTGGACCAAGCAGTGGACTTGTCAAGTTCCTGCCTTCATCCATCTCAGCCTGGTTGCCTTCATCCATGTCAGCCTGGTTGCCTTCATCCATGTCAGCCTGGTTGCCTTCATCCATGTCAGCCTGGTTGCCTTCATCCATCTCAGCCTGGTTGCCCTCGACCATCTCCTGTAACAAATACATCATGGAGGAAATTAGTAATGGATATACATCAACAAAGAATGTACAAATTGAGATTTTAGAGGTTAAACCTGCATGCTTTTACTAAGACATACGTGCAGGGGCTTACAAAACACTGTCCATATAAACCATATTAAGTTCAGGTGACTGTACACAAACTCACACATTCAGATCATATACTAAACTACATTTTAAAGTCCTTACAAATCACTGTCCATATAAACCATGTCACATTCAGGTGACTACATACACACATACCTACATTACTTGTTGGTGGACTTACGCATTGCCACACGCAAAGAATGAAGTGCTAAATTTTATGTACTGTTTCATTCTGGCTGTGTGGACCAAGCAGTGGACTTGTCAAGTTCCTGCCTTCATCCATGTCAGCCTGGTTGCCCTCGGCCATCTCAGCCTGGTTGCCCTCGGCCGTCTCAGCCTGGTCGCCCTCGGCCATCTCAGCCTGGTCGCCCTCGGCCATCTCCTGTAACAAATACATCATGGAGGAAATTAGTAATGGATATACATCCACAAAGAATGTACTTTGCCACACGCAAAGTAATGAAGGCCTACATTTCATTTACCGTTTCATTCTGGCTGAGTGGACCAAGTTCCGGACTTGTCAAACTCTGGTTGTTTTCATTCACAGACTGTAGCAGATTCAGCATGGACAAACAATACACATTAACATACTCACATACTGGAAATGTACCATCCCATAGGATATTTGAGGTTGAATAAAAAAACCTACTCCGCGGTGAAAACTTTTCTTTAAGCCTCACTGACTGATTTCATAAGGTATAGAATGTCTTATGACACCTTTGATGATTCAAATTCCAAGTTGTGGAAGGAGAATTTCCCAACTTAAAACTGTGCATGTTTGTGGTAGCATCAGTAACAAAGAGCTTGCTGTGAGGGTTACAGTGCTAACCACTGCTGCCCCCTCACTAGATGTAATTAAACACTTCAGTTTTGCAATATACCTGTGGTAGCACAGTACTTTTCTTACCTTATCAAAGCTTCTGAGAGGACCAGCTGATGTAGCTCTGGCCTTTTTTTGCCACCGTCTTGTTGGCACCTTGGAAGCACGTGTAGAAGGCTCTGATGAGGATGATGACACAGCGTGCTGCTCCTCCATCGAACTTTCTGCAGATTCCTGAAGAGTTTAACAACAATCATCAGACGAATGACAACATAGTCAGTCTCTTTCACACTGTATGTAGTATGTATTTTAATACATTAATGTCTAACATACATGAATGTTGTAAACAAGCACATTCAAACTAAAGCTACAAGGACAATATACATTGTTCCATAGTTAGACCATAACCACTATCAGAACTATCAGTTTCACAAAACGTTTTTACCACTTTGGATACTTTTTATACCTTCATTATATATATTTATACCTTCATTCCAGAGGCTTAGATCCTTAATTTAATATTATTTCTGTGTTCACTAAACCAAAAGCTGTGTCATTTAGTTTTGATTAGACAAAGCGAAATATAATACACACCACCAGAGTTTTCCATCAAAATGGAACTCAAACATGAACACCTTCAGCTTGTCATGGTAAAGTCTCTGTCTTCTTTCACATTCTTGCTTGCTTATGAGTTCACCTCGATATTCCAACAGAAAGTCTCCTTTTTCAAATGGAGCCGTGGTGAAGATGCCACGACCTAATTAATACACATAACAAATAGATGACAAAAAGTAAGCTGATGTATTTAATCATAATTAAATCAAGGGATTCAACTTACCTTTGAAGGCATTGATGAATTTGATGTCAAATCCGCCCCCTTTCATACGCCGTTTATCCAGCCGCTCCTAACGTAGCCGAGCTCCGGTACGCAACCAAAACACACAGCGGTGGCCTCACTCCATCCATTAGGCCACGTGGTCTAGTGTGTTTGTCACATAAACTTTTGTCAGAATGTTATTGGCATAGTGTTTATGATAAGAGTTTTTGTTGTTGCAGTAGCCAGCGCAAACACATAGACATATTCTGACTAACATGGGCACTGTAGATGTCTTTGTAAACAATAAATGGACAATATTTAACTTGTTTCTGAGCCTCTCTATCTTCAGTTAGCATAACTTTCAATGGACTTTGATTACTGTAGTGGTGCAGTATAATAATAATATAGTATTACTATGTCATAGCACTGTGTTGGTTTTCAAAATCCTTTGATAATATAATCGTTATAATAATAATAATAATGATAATTTTGGGTGGTTAAAAATGTTGATCTCTTAATTTAACTAGAATGGCAGTTCCTGAAGAAACTGTGATTGCAGAGCTGTTAGTGTCAGGGGGGTTGTGAGACGGAGGACACAAATGCAGACTTAGGTGAAAGCAAACTCAGAGTTTAATTCAAGCAAGGTTCGGTACACAGGAGTTCAGTCCACGTGGCAGAGGTAATCCAAGGTACTGCAAAATGCAGTAGTCAAGTCCAATCCAAGTCACACACAAGAGCATCCAAACTTACTCGAGACCACGTAGGGAAAAATCACAAGAGTGCAAAAACTTACTCGAAAAGACGTAGGGATAATCACAAGAGCGGAAAGGCTACTTGGACGGCTGTGTCGCATGGAAGACTCACAAGACGAACTGGCAACAAGGGGCAGGAAACACACAGGCTTTAAACACAGGAGGGAAGACAATTGGACACAGGTGAAGCACATTAGGGCGGAGCAGGTAATCACAGGTGGGGGAAGGGAGCACACATGAGGAAGGGGAAGTAACTGTAACACAAGGGGAAGATCGAGTTTCAAAATAAAACAGGAAGTGACTAGTAAAACTAAAACTAATACAAACAGAAAATGAACTACAAAATAAAAGACCTGGCTGAAACCATGACAGTTACCAGTGTAACAGATATCAGCTATTACAGGCGACCATTTCACACCTGAAAGCTGTGCTGTTGAAGTCATATCAGGTATTTCACAGAAGCATTTGAAAAACAGGATGGATTTATGTTGAGTAATACATATGTTTTCACTATAGCGCCCCCCAGAGGCCAAACCATGAAACTTGGTACACTAAGTCTTAGTACTAGCCTACATAGGTGACCCAAATTTGGCAGCTATATGTTACAGTATGCATCAGTTATAGTACATTAAGTGCACATGGCCACGCCCACAAAAGTTTATTAGCCAATAGCAATGAAACGCTATTAGATATTCCAAAATAAAAAATCTTACACTATTTAAAGTTGTCCACTAATGTTTTGTCCAAAGTTTTTGACACTTTATATCTCACCACATGGTGGAGCTATGACTACAGTTTTAACTATATTTAAGTAAATACATCTTTTAAAATATGTTCAAAGTTTCAGCTGTATAGCATGGCTACTTTCTGAGTTGCACATTTTTAATTAATGTTTGTAGCTTTACAGCTGTAGGAGGAGCGTTCTGTCATCATTACGTTTTTTTTCCTGTTTCTTTAAGTAGAATAACATTGATGTGATGCAGTCAGTTGGAACAGTCTGGACAGGTTTGACTGAATGTTTTATAGCGTCCTCTGTAGTAAACAGGGACTGATCGCTGCATTCACTCGCTTAAAATTGTAACCCGGGTGAAAAACTCCAGCTACTGCTCCCATATATTGTATTGTGGGCCGTGTTGTATTTCTACGTAATGACGTCCGACTCAGACCAATCGCATCACTGTAACCTGGCAGTGCCAGTCTAGATGTGAGTGGGACACGAGTAGGAAAAGTTTGCTGTAATTCATGTTGTCATCTCTTCAAATTAAATGTACTGAATGTTGATCTATAGGAGCCAACTACCAAAGTCTTTATGTGTCGAGTGGATATGAGTGGATCATCTGAATTGATCTTAAACTGCAGAACTGGTGAGTCTCATTACTGTTAGCTCAGCCGCTCATTCATTCCCATTGGGTAAGTTAGCCTAGCCGCTTCCATTGGTTTATATGGAGCGGTCAGCACAGGATATTAAGAATTAAGAAACCTTTATTAGTCCCACAATGGGGAAATTGCATTTTTGCAACAGCAGGTACAGACAGCAAAGGATAAGTTAAGAAAAGATATATATGATAAAATAAACTACCAATAAAATATAGAATAGAATCATCAACAGTTTACATATGAACAGTTATTGCACAGGTGAGTGGAGGGAGAAGTGGTCTGTAAGAAAACTGTACATAGTGCATCAGAAACTAAATAAATAATGTGTTGTACACTGTGGTGTGTGAATATTGCTCCTATCAGAAGTGGTTATTATACAGTCTGACAGCAGCAGGAAGGAAAGACCTTCTGTATCTCTCCTTCACACACCGAGGGTGGAGCAGTCTGCCACTGAAGCTGCTCTGCAGAGCTGACAGGGCGTCCTGCAGGACTCATTGTCCAGCATCAGAATCAGAATCAGAATCAGAATGACTTTATTTATCCCCGAGGGGAAATTCTTTTTTGTTACAGACATTAGAAATTAAAGATACATTGAAATATATAATAAATATCTAAATACCTACACTGTAAAAATAAAAAGGCTGAGAAAACTCAAATTTTCAAGGCAACATGCTGCGATAGATTTTTGAGTTTTGTCAACAATTTTTTAAGTTGTCAACTTAACTAAAATTTTCTAGTTACAATATGAGTTCTGCCAACTTGGAGTTCTTAGTTTATCTAAAAAGGATATTTGGGTTGGAGCAACAATTACTTTCTTATTTAAATACCTTGTATTTTCACATTTAACACAGATAAATAATATTGTGGTATAAACAAACAATTCTTCCTTCAACATGACAAAACTCTGCTTTTATAACAACTAAAATATTTTTGTGAGACCAACAATGATATTCTTGGAGCATTAACATGACATGTTTTCACATATATATGTTATTGTGTCAATAATATGCTGTAAAATATGACAACAGCACAGCTTAAACTTTGCCTATACTTTTATTGGCAAAATGACAAGGCATTCAACATGTGTCTGGCCTTTAAATATGTGCCGTCATACAACTCACCGGGCCTCCGCAACTGTTGTTCACTCTTAACTACAAGTTGTTAAAGTCATTGCCACATAAAAAAGTCTGGGGGGAAAAAAACTAAAATTACAGCACCACTTCTTTGATCAGAAATACCTATAAAACTTCAGTGGTTAAGATGACTGGCCTGCTTCAGTAAACTGCAAGCACATACAAACTACACAGTGACAATAATATTTGGTTAGGCCACAACAGAATATAACCATTTGACACATTTTGTGAACTGACAACAGACACCTCCAACATTTTGCTCTTTCTATTTACAGCAATAGCTTTGTTTTCAGCGACCTTATGCGCTGTGAGCATCGAGAACCAAGTTCAAAAAAGATGAACTGGACTGCCTCAAATGTATAGGACATCTCCTTCGGATAATCAATGTTCATAGTGTACAACAGGCCAAAAAGATATGCAAAGGCAGTGCAGATGTCCGGCAAGTCTTGTAGGATGATGGCCCCTTCCAACACAACAGCCACATCAACTCCATTCAGTGCATCGTCATCTTCAAAAACAGTGAGGATGGCAACAGTCACATCACGAACCACCTGTTCCTCTGGATGAGTAGTCTGAGGAAACACAGAACGGAAACATGATTTAGAGTTAATGACAACTAGGAGACAGAATAATTCCACAACTACACAATGAGGCTACATTAAGAAACACTTTGGAGTAAACACAACCATTTCACCCCAAATTATGCAACGTTACTCTAGTAGGAACATGTCTTTTTTATGTGAGTAGAGACTTATAGTAGGTAATACATTGTATACAAGGTTATATTAAAATTGGTAACATTTCATTGTTTCTGTTGCTCTTTGGATAGAGTAAAAAATTGAATTCTGCACTGGCTGAAATGCATTGGCTATGAAATCACACAGTGAATTTTTAATTTTAACTTCATTTGTATGAGTCATGTTTTGACTGTTAAGAATACTTACTGAACATTCCAGGTGTCATCTCGGACAAAGATGGGGAGTCCTCTCAGAGCTGCTGTTTTTCTATGAGCCAGAATGTCTGATGTCTCAACAGAAAAACACAATCAATCCATTAATACAGTGCCATCTTTAATTTAACTAAAATCACTTCAGGTCAGATCATGCTTTAGAACTTAGACATGGGATAAATACATTTCATTCATTCACTGGTAAAATTGTTTAGATTCTGGATTTCTAGATCAAAAATCTAAGAAAATTAGCATAGATAAAGACTAATTTGCAAATGTAAACCTTGTACTTGTACTAAAGGCCTTGTACTTACGCTTTTGAACTTGAGCTTGTGAACTTACAAAACTTGCACTGCATACAATCAACTCCTGAAACACAAGAGACATATAACACAATCAGTTTCGTTGCAGACCTTTTCATTTGCAAAACAACAATTTTGCCAGTATGATATATCTTGAAGCATTAACAAAACCATACATGCTTTTTTTTTGCCTCGTCTGTTTTTTTAATGTATAAGGTTTTCTATCAGACTAAATAACATTATGAATAAAAAGCATAACATACATCCTACTTTCAGTTCAAACATTAGAATAATTCTACCTAAAATGACCTAAAATGTTTTACAGACATTTTCTGGGTTTTATCCAGGAACACAGTGTAAAATAACTACATTTTATAGCTCAGTCTAAGTCAATACAACACATTTAATCTTTTGAACACTTTATTTACTTTTGAACATTTTTCCTTGCTATGCCTTTCAGCAATCGACAACGAGGGCGAGGACGAGGGGAAATGACTCAGGGAGATTTATGTAAAGAGACGGATGTGTTCACGCATCACCCTCGCTGCTTTACTGCGAGTGCGGCCGTTTCCGAGCTTCTTTTGCCGTCATAATTTCTGAGCAATAACAATAATAATTTCTGAACAGCCAGCCGGCAACGACAGAGACTGTGACAGTGATGAGAGGGAAGCTGGCAGGTTTGAACTCGCGCAGTTGTTTCCTGTTTGTTGTACATTGTTGTAATAAGAGTAAAGTCAGCTACTGGTGGATGAAATAGGAATCACTGTGGTGCATCTGATTAAAATGCGGGACAACATATATCCGAAGACGGTCTTTATTTATTAATAAAGTGTAAAGATAAAGTTGGAATCACAACAGGTATTCAGCAGCAGCCACTGTTCTGCCCATAGAAACACACACGCTGTTTCTCTGTCACTGCCACCGTCGACGGAGAGCGGCTGCACCGGTTCTCCTCACTGATATCCAGCCGGTTTTTACTGAATCACTACTGATAGAGATGTGAGCGGATGCGGAAAGGTTTCCTGGGTTTTCACTTCTACAGCGCAACGTAACTCTCTGTCTTAAAGCTCAGACGCAAGGGTCTGATCGGAGCGCCACAGGCGAGCATGAAAATTGTACATACACATTTCAAATTGTTATGCAGAATAACGTGGGAGTAACAAACCAATCAGCTGCATCTGTATTATATAAAAAGTAATTTCTTCATAATAAATAAGTTAGACTTAACTCACTGTTTTTCTCCCGTTCCCTTTTTATTTACGTACTGGTATGTTTTAGCTAACATGCGCCTTATAGTACAGTGTGCCTTATGTATGTGTCAAATACAGAAATAGACCCCAAAATTGAGACTGCGCCTTATAATGCCATGCCGCGAAAATACGTAATTCTTGCTGTAACTGACCGAAAAAGAACGCGTATTTTGGCACACATTTGTGCCACTCTTCCCTTAAATGTTTCTCTCTGTCCACATTAAAGACACACAACCTCCCACAAACCACCCCACCCCCATAGTCACGAACTATGGCCTCCTTAAACTAATCAACGCATTCATTAATCTGAAATACTAAGCTAGGATGGACAACATCGTGAAACATTATTTCATTGTTAAGGTAGTCACAAAAACATACACTTACGTTTTATGCAGAAAAATGCAGAAAAACTGTTCAAAGGCAGGCAATCCAGTCACTGCTGAAGACAAAATGGCTGAACAGGGCTTCTCTCCCGCTCAGACTGAAAGGCTGGGTGTAATGCGCATGCGCAGATGACGTATGTGAAGTGAGAGAGTTGCATTAGCAAGGTGCTCAAATGCCAACTCTCATGTCTTTGTTGAGCTGACGAGAAAATATGAGTGTAGAGGCAGTTAGAGACAGACATGTTGAGACAACATGTTTTTCATCGTTGCATACAGCAAAGGTTCACTTTTGAGTCACATCAATTTTTAAATTGTATTAAGATCAACAACCGCTAGTTATCGTTTTTACAGTGTAGATAGCATTTAAATCCCTGAGTTGTATCTAAAGAACATATTCACTACTGTATAAAACCTTTCCATAGTAAAGAGCAGGACATGAATGTACCAGTATGAATGTACAGTGTCTGAGTGACACTTCTACTCTTATACTCTGTACTTAACTGCATTTAATGTACCTTGATACCTCTGGCACAGGAATTTCCTTCGGGATTAATAAAGTCTTGTCTTGTCTTATCTTCCAGTTCAGAGTTCAGTAGTTTGATTGAGACAGGCAGGAATGACTTCCTGTGTCTCAGTGGTGCATCATGGGAGTCAGTTTTGTCAGGACCCTCCTGTCACCCACCTCCTGCACTGAGTCCAGAAAAAAGCCAGGTCTCTCTGACTATCCTTAACTGTGCTACATTGAATCAATGTGAGAGGTCTGTAAAGTATTTCTGTCTGACCTTTAATGTTTGATCATGTTTGATATTGCTACACTAGCAGAATTGATATTATAATATAGCATTTATTTTCCCAATTTGACTAATAGAATATCTATATTTGTATGTATATATTTGATGATATGAGAACTCTAATTTAGAACTATGTATGATACGATTTGTACTGTATTATTATTAGATAGATGGACTGTGTGCACATTAATTGGTCCTGTGCTGTGTGCAGGCCAGGGTTGATGGCGAGCTAGGATTGAGCTCTGCTTAGGCTCGAAGAATACGATTCAGCTCAACGTCTGGATCTGGCCCAGATCTCTTCTGGTTGGAGGAGTGGTAGGAGGCTCCTGCAGCCCCCTTTATTTTGAACTTTTGTCCCCTCGCTGCGTGTGGCCCCCCCATTGCTGGGTTTGTTAACTGTGTGTCATTTAAATATATATGGTACTTCAGCAAATCTTCATCTCCCTGTCTCTCTTTTACTCATTCCCAGAGCTGCTCCTACACTTCTGAGCCACTAGTCCAGGGGTCGGCAACCTGCGGCTCCGGAGCTGCATGAGGCTCTTTCATCCCTCTGTTGTGGCTCCCAGGCAGCGAGCTCATTTTTGGAAAAAAATAATAATAATATGAATAAATAATGGCCGTTTAATTTAAATGTATTTTATTTTATTCATTTAGTTTTTTCATAGTAATAGTTGTTTCTTTGGAGATTGAGATGCTGTCGTGATTAAAATAAAACTTTGAATATTTTGTCAAAATATGCGTCACGGTCGCGTCCTGTGCGCAGCACCTGTGACACCGGACAAACTGGTGTTCGACAGCCTGCATGCAATGACATTCCCGACACTTATATGAACATGGAAAAGTTTGCATTTGGAGTCCTGTCGATCTTTGGATCCTCATACTTGAGCGAGCTGGTGTTTTCCATCATGAACTACATTAAAAGTAAACATCGCTCCAGCCTCACAGATCAGAGCTCAGTCCTTCGTGAAAATCAAAGCGACGTCTTCCAGCCCTGAAGTGGATACGATACGCTGTGCAGTGAAGTTCCAGAGCAGAACTCACATTAACCAGGTGAAAGAAATAATTTAACAAGCTGTTATTCTGAAAATACATATTTTTATATCGGACCCTGAACTAACGTGCTTCATATTCAGGTTGACTACTGTACTATGACGGCACACTGAAATCAAAATAACATATAAACTGGCATTTTTTGTTCAGATAAATATTATCTATATCTATCTATATTAGGCCTATATATAGATTCATTTTGCCTTTAATTTAGTCAAATAGGTGTAGATTAGTAGTTAGGGGTTTGTGGCTCCGAGTGTGCTTTATTCAGTGGGAAACCGGCCCAAATGGCTCTTTTAATGCTGAAGGTTGCCGACCCCTGCACTAGTCCAACTCAATACATCCAGATTTGTAGAGTATATCATATACATGCTACACAAATTAATGTGTGAGTAATCCAAGTATTCAGAATATGTTACTTAGACTGAGCAATGTTAAGTTGTAGGGCCTGTAATCTGTATTCAGTAACTGAATACTTATTAAAAGTATTCTTCCCAACACTGTTAGTAACATACAACACCAGGAGATGGAAAAAACAGGCATTCACCTGGCAGTCCCCAAACACAGTGGAAATGAAATAAGGACACAGACACAAAATAATACACTGCAATGGAACTGAGAGGAGGAACTACAGCTGACCTCTTTCTCAATATTCTTCTCTTATGAAACCAAAAGAACATATCAGGTGGAAGACAAGTTATCTGAGTTTGTGTGAATATCTGTAAAGTGGCCCAATTGCATTTTTATGATGAAATGAACCTTATATTAGTTTACAGCAGCATAAAAAAGAGCTAACTCCTTTAACTTCTCTCATAAATACATCTGCAGTAAACACATGTTCTGTGACAAAACATAAGACAGAAAATACCTGAAAGTCTATACTGACAACAAGCTTTGTAACAACACAATTATCTTCTTCAGAGTTGAATTTATTTCTCCACCTGTCATAGTTTCAGGGACGTCATCCAAGCCACTTGTACATGTGAACTACTATGGATACAGGTCTGTGGTAATAAGCCTCAGCAGAGGAGGCAATCTGAGGGTCGAAGGCATAAGGCTACATAAGGCTTTGTCTCCCATCTCTGACCAACCTTAACTGTCAGTTTCCTCAATAGCAGGCGGAACAAGACCATCATTTGTGAGAAACATGCTTATTCATGTCACATCAGTGCCTGAGAACACTGAAAAACAACAACGCTTATATTTTATAAAAGTACAAACAGCTGGTGTGCTGAATGCCAGATGTCCTTGTGTGATGGCAATGGCTTGCTGTATTTGATGCATATGTGTGTGTCAAGTAAGAGCGTTTACTCAGACACAGAACTAGCTAAAGCCTAAATGTGAGGGCGCCTCATATTGGAAGTACATATACGAATACAAGATTCTGCCCCGTATCAAGTCTGAGTGAGCATACGATATAGAAGCTAGGGTACAGTTTCATCACAAACCAATGTATATGTTCTGGGCAACAGCATTTATAAAATATGCCTATTGTATTATAATATACAGACGGATTCTTGGAAATGTGTGTGTGAAAGATGCATGTCCCAATTTTTGCGTCATTCCTTTTATTACAGCAGTAGCCCTTACAGGTGCATTATGAGGCACTTGTCTGTTGATGTTGGGAGGACTGTGAACATGAGAAATCCATCCATCTCTCATACTATCCAGTATAATTTATGATGTTGAGTGACTGAACAAAGCAGCATCTGCAGGGATTAATGAGGTTTTTCTGATTCTGCACAATATGCACTTTAGGACAGATTTAAAATGGTGGTCAGCCTCCACTCTATGAACCAGCTATTCACATTTCTTATATACATTTCTTGTTTACAATCTTCCAGTTTTTTTCATTTGACTCCCACAGGCTGCATGCACTCCCACCAGTCTCCTGGGCTTGAAATCTGCCATTTACAAACAGTAAGCGCCAGAGAGGAGGAAGGAGACGGCATACCTCAGAAACAGCTCAGTCATTTCAGGGTAGGAGACTTTTCACAATTCCAATTAAGTCATTCAAATGGAAATATAATGAAATATAAAGAAAACAGAAACCTAGTCTGAAGGAAATATTGGCATTTGTAAGTCATACAAAATGTATGGTTTGTAAAAAAACTATAAAGCAAGGAGCAAAAACAAGTAAACACAGCACTCAGAACCTGTGGCTGCGCCTGGCGTGTGGAAACGACTCGGAATTAGAAAATTCTGAATACAAGTTTGATAGAGCAGCATCTAATGAGCGTTTTAAGACTAAAATGGAGTCTGCAGCTTGAAATTTCTAGGAGGAGATACATTTGGCAGATGACACCGAAATTGCTTAATATTTGAAAAACTATCATTTTTGGAAAAAAACGTGAAGTTGACCCGGAATGTCCTCTGGGAGATGAACAACAGATGAGCAACGGCAATCAAACAAAGAAGAAGAAGAAGAAAGAGGGTGAATAACAAGAGTTGATTGCCTAGCAACGGCAAGTTGCCTAGCAACGGAAATCAAACAAAAAAGATGAAAGAGGGTGAATAACAAGTGTTTGATTGCCTAGCAACGGCAATCAAACAAATGAACTGAACAAGGAGAAGGAGGGGGAAGAGGAACTAGAAAGACGAGCACAGTGACAGCAGAAGTTCAACAGAAGTTTTCCGCTGTAAGTGTTTTATCACATCTGAATGGCTGCTGCTGAGTCTCTGAGAGCTTTTATCAGCGAGCGGCTAACTGCTGCTGCTGCTGAAATATTGGGAGTGTTTGAACAAACTATCGTCCAGTACGAGGGAGAGCTGGACCGTCAGCGCAAACTGCTGGATCTGCTCCTGAAGCCTGAGATCAAGCTACACAGAACAGGTATGTAAACATGACAATGTCACGGAACAACAACGGCTCTGTGTGAAAAGAGTGACATTCAGCACATAGTGTTTCTGACAGGAGGACACTGACTTCATGACTTGGAGCTACAAATGTGTCCCTCCAGCTGTTCTCTCTCTGCTTTAGCTAATCAGAGCTCTGTGCTTTGTTTATTTACCGTTGAAAACATCGGAGCAGCTGCTGTTATTTCTCAGTTAGCATCAGAGATGCAGCGATTGATCGGCCATGACCGGCATCCGCAGATCAGACTGAGATATGCCGAATTTATGCCGGTCAAGCGCGCCACATGATCGGTCGCGTCACAACCGTTAGCTTACCTTAGCTTAGTTTAGCTTAGCTTAGCTTAGTTTAGCCTAATCCACCAGCTCAATCCACTGGTGGAAGTGTGCTCACCTGTATGTGCGCATGTGTCTGCGTCCTATGTGCAGACTGTATGAAGTTACATTTAATCAGTGAATTAATTAATGATTTGCTGCCTGTCAAATAAGATAAATAACATAAGGCTGTTTAGATTGTTTCATTAGTTAGCAGCACAAACATGTTCATCTCTCCGGTTTCAGACTGCATGGTCTCCTAAATATACACATTGTGCTTCTTATCAACAGTAATCTGTTCATCTCTGTATTATTTGTCTGTGCTTAATGCTAACTAGGAATCCCGATTCTGATTTCCAGTTTTTGATTGAGTTTGACCTGCTGTTGATTTTAGCCGATTACGATTTCATTTTTTCAAACCACTTTACAGTAGAGCTGCCCGACCCGAGCCTGTGTGCCCCAGTGTGGGCTTCACACACTAATAACTCTACTGTAATTGTTATAACACAGACCATACACATCATGAAAGTGCAGTGTTATGGAACAACAACATATTGCAAACTTACCAGTGTTTCCTCTGCCATTATATATGGGAGCAGCTATTTTCTATATAGCAGCATTAAATTAAAATGGGCTCCAGCCTGAATAAATTACATTTGCATGCTTGTTTGTTTTCCTCTCTCTTTCTCCATGTCAGAGAGACTGGATGACAAAAGGCGTCACTCCGGTGCATCGTAGTATATAAGGTGTGCAATGTCTGGCCGTCGGATTTTATATGGGCAGTTCTTATTTTTTTAAACTCATTGTGTAACGTTTAGGTGAAGTTCTGAGCAGACTATTGTCAGCTCACTGTCTGCGTCGCCATGATGCGTCACATGGTGCTGTAGAGCTTGGACGCTGGGTACAACAACTGTTGGGTGAAAGAATTTATTCTGCATGGTGTTAACATGCAGTGTGTTCAGATATATAAGTTTTCATGTTTATATGTGTTTATCACTTAATAATGTGATTTTCATACGTGTTTATGTGTTAGGAAATTTTATAGAAAATCAAAGTAATTTGAGGATACTGAATGTATTAATAAGTCATTTCATAGTGTGTCATATAACTTTGTTTTCTGCAGTTCAGGCTATGGCAGATGAGATCAGTTGTTTTTCTGCTCTCTGGAGCTCCGGTTGGTACGAGATGGTCATAAATTCAGACTAAGGACAGCAGCACCTCTGACCTGATAAAAGCCAGATTCTAAAGGAATGTATTTTTCTCCTGAGTGCCCCATGTTATGGTCATCCCTAGATCAGCCTCACAACCTATGAGATTTAAGAAATTGAAGTTTTACCTTATTTGGCAGTAAACACTAATGTTCTATTCGCTGTATGACCCAGGGTCTGCAGGGGGATAGTAGATGCCCCTGTGGGCTGGCAGGCAGGAACGCCCATGGGGTATATCAATGTGTGAATTCCATGTCCAGTTGTTGTTGCGTTGTTCGTTGTTGCTGTGTGGTTGTTTGTTCTTGTTGGTTGTCCTGTTCTTGTGTTGTTCTTGTTTGGTTCTTTGTGTGCAACAACCCAGAGCTCTGTGACTCAGAATTTGCCTCATTGTTTAATAAATTATAATTTTGATACCAGAATTTATCCGCTCCTTCCTTACAAACTAATTCAGGGGGTGATCAGAAGGAAACAAGGGGATTTTTCACCCCGACATGACACAGTTCAGAGAGGCTTTCTGAGAAAGTACTCCATGTAAAGTCTGCTCAGATGCTGCTAAACCAAAGCTGTGCGTTTGTTTGCATGTCGAGCTGAACTGTTCTCTCTCAAAAGGAGTTTTAGGTGGATGGCTTTGTTGAAGTTTCACCTAAGATCTGATGCTGCTGATCAATATGAAGCAGCTGCGCCAAATTAACGACGTCACGGTCACCTCGCAACCAGTTAGAGACGTCTGAGGAGAGCCATCCCACAGCGCCCCTCTTCCTTACAGCTAATTCGGACCATAGCATGCTAGCATCCTGCTAATGGCTGCTGATTGGTTAGTTCAGATTAGGACTGATGGTGACTGATGCTGTACGGTGGCTTGTGGTGATGTCACCTTGTGTCACATTTTCCTTTGAACAGGAAAAGCAGCAGTTTTTTTTCTGTAATTAAAGAAGAGAAAATAGAGAAGAGTTAAGTGATTGATTATTGGCACAGTGACTGTGAATTACCTCCATACCGCTGGCTTCCTATGTTGCTGCTCTGTGCTTGTTGTCATTGAGCTCTACCAACGTGCTGCTGATGCACGGGGCCAAAATCAAGTTTTAACACCAGACTGGTCATCGGTATTGATCGAGTTTTATATGAATCTGAACCAGAAATTTTTATCCTAACACTGCATTTTATCCTGTCTGCAGCTGGTTGCTCAGCTCCTCCTCTGCGCCTCCTGCAGTCTCAGCTCCTCTTACCGTGTCCGGTGCGTGTTGTTAGCACAGCGAGAACACGGTGAGCCAAAGCTGTGAATGAATCAATAGCTCTCAGCTGAAAGGCACCAAAGTTCCTCAGTGTCGTTCCTCGCGCTGCATATCTTTATCTGCTCCTGTGTGAGAGCGCTGAGACCGGTGCGTCTTGGGAGGACAACATTAAGTCAACGGGGCTTGTTGTAGCTTGTGAGGGGAGGTTTGGGACCAAAGATAAGGGTCCTCTGAACAGGCTGTGTTCTTCAGGAAAAGGCTCAGGTGTCAGCGAGGTTTGAAGCACAGAGCACTTAGCAGTTAACAGAGCAGAGGGAGCAGGATGCTGTTATATGACCTGGATCCCACCAAACATCTGGCTGCATCCTGATACGTCTGCACGTCCTGTGCTGTGGAGCTCACACCTCCTGACGGTCTTTGTCCTCCTGCAGCACGTCTCTCACATTCAGCGAGCCGCCTTCAGCTCTGTAGAAGAAAGAACATCGATTGAGAGCATCGTATGAATATCGACGTGCCGCTCCTGCTTCTGCCTGTCCTTGGCTCATAAAATATTCCCACGCTTATTTAAATCATGACCAGTCACCTGAGGACTCTGATAGAACCTGTGGAGGTTTATATAGACATGTATATATTTTACCAGCTCATGATTCTTCTTGGCAGAGAGTGATTTATGCTGTGGATAATGAGAATGCAGCCCTAAATGTGTGGAAATAGGCTTTCATGTGCTCCAGTCTAATGATTCTTTATAATGCTGGTTTCCTGGTGCTCCTGTCGTTCTCAGATATAACAAGCTGGGCCATCATCATCATCATTTATGAATAACAACATTAGCGGCCAGATGTAGCAAGTAAACAGTGACAGTGCAAGCTGTGCAGGCCTGCTGCTGGAGGTGCTGTTCAGTCTGGATGTGCTGCTGCAGACATGCTGCACATGCTGCTGTGTCCCTGAGCACAGCCAGGCTGGTCCAGACCAGCTCCGGGTGAGGACCACACAGCTGTGTCCCACTGCAGGTCCTTTAAAGGACAGCTGCTCCTGTCACACGTGTTCCATTTGTTTATCATCTTTTGGTCATTAAGTTCACTTTGTGCTGTATAAAGGTCTTTGGTTCTGGTTCAGATGATGGGTGGGTGGATGTTCTCTTGTGTTAAGTTGGTTCTGTTTCAGTTTTTTTCTACTTCCTGTTTTGTTTTGGTAGGCAGTTTGTTTTACTTCCTGTTGTCTTTCCTCCTCTGTGATTGGCTGCCCGCCCTCGTTGTTCCTGCCTGTGTCTTGGTTCTGTGTATCCTCCATCCTTTTTATTCGCAGCATCACCATCTGTGTGTGTTCTATGAAACCATAACAACCGCCGTCTCTGAGGAGACTGCAGCTCTGCAGCCCACATCTGCACAGGAGAATGAAGAAGTGAGCCGACTGTCTTCAGCCCACAGTGCAGGTATGAACACAGACAGACACCCTGACGCCTCTTATTCATTCAGAATATCTTTGAAAGTCTTCATCACAGTAGGGCTGCAACGATTACTTTACAAGTACTCGAGTAATATTCAAGGGCAAAATGCATCGACAACTAATTTAGTACTCGATGACTCGTTAGAGACGTCATTGGGGGGTTCAAAATGTGTAAACTGTACACACACGCACACACATACGCGTTTTGGCGCCCGGCATGGAGGCGGTCACGGCCTGAAGCAATGACACTGCAGCGGTCCAAAGCAGGTATCCATTAGCTGTTAGCTGCAGCCGTATCTATGGGAAAACTATGACATTTACGTGTGATCCGAGTACTCGAGTATTCGCAAAAATAATTGCAGTATCAAAATACTCGTTTGTTGCAGCCCTACATCACAGTGAGGTGGTTCAAAATGACAAAAACTGCAGAACCTGACCTTTCTGAGGACACACACTGCCGGCCTGTGTGACGGAGCGCAGGCAGGAGATAAACTGATGAGAGAGTGTCACACAGCAGAGCCTCAGTGTTACAGCGCTGTGCTCTCAGGCTTCTCTTCAGCACTGTGATCTACAGTGTGCTTCTTTTGTCCAAATGTCTCAAAATGTCCACCATCCTGGGCTGATGTGTCCAGGTTCCATCAGTCCCCTGAAGTGTACTCAAAGCTGTCACTGCAGGTTAGCTAATACTGACATCAGTGATGTCATTGTTTCAGCTGTATATGCTGGACGATGTGTAACTCAGTCTGACTGAGACCTTGTTACACAGGTATGTGTAAAAACGGAGACTTTTCCTTCCTTTGTGCCTTTTATTTACACATAAACGGAGTTTTCACCTATGAAAACAATTCTTTCTAAAAACTCTGTGTATTCGCGTTTGAACTGACAAAAACGGAGTTTGCAGCAGTGCGTCAGTTGGTACGACTTTTTTTTGTGTAGTACGGCTGCAAGAGCAGCTGTAGTCTAGTAATGGAAGTAATGGTAGCGTTTGCATTTGCAAATACAGCTCCTCGTGCTGTGTAGAGGAGCAGAGACATGTTAGGTCTCGAGTTTCAGCAATTTTGGAACAACGTCTGACACAAAGAGGCAGACTGCTTCGATGAGGCTTCTGATTGGCTTGCATGGCTTTCTCCTTCTGCCAACACTGCCCCCCACAGGCCTGGCGTAGTCATGACGGCTCTCTGAGCGTATTTATGCAGGTTAATGTAAACAGAAACGTTTATGAAAACGATGATGTGTGCACAATGTTATTTTGGAAAACGGAGGGAAGGAAATGTTCGTTTTCACAGATACCCGTGTTTGTGGAAACGGGGTCTGACAGGTTAAACAGTGTTTCCATGATTCAACAGTCAGTGTTTCCTTTGACTGCTGCAGCAGTTGTTGTGCTGTCTGTTGTTATTTGGCTTCAGTGTGAAGGAACCTGCTGGCTGACATGCAGCAGGTCTGCTGCCTGTTGTCTCCACAGAGATCCACAGTTAACATTCAGGAAGCAAACCCATCTAGGGAGGAATTACTGTAGCCCTCACAGCTAAGAGCCAGGAGGAAAAATCATTTGGAAAATCACATTAATCAGCTGCGTGCTGCTAAATGTTTAATTTTTATTGATGCCTGACTTACTCACACTATCGACAGATGCGGGCCTGAGAGCCAGAAACTGAGCCAGGACTCAGGTCATCGTCCAGGAAGTGATGAGGAGCTGCCTGAGGCCACCGACTGATCAGGACCAGCAGACATGAGCTGTGAGGTTGAAAGTTAACCCTTTATTTTACCAGAATTCTCCTTAAGAGGATAAAGGTTAAATAATGGTATAAAGGTGAGATAAACTAACACACACACACAGAATCATGATGGACTATTAGCTTTAAACATCCATATGTATAGCATGAAAGTGCATTTAACCCTTTGAGCTCCTCTTCTGCTGCCTCTGATCATCAAAGAGTTCTTTCAACTCATTAAGTTTCAAAAGAAACTTGAGCAGCATTTGAACAGACTTCCCAGCATGCACCTCTCCTCCTTTAATGTGTTCAAGAACACTGAAATGATGGAAACGTGTTTTAGGTGCAGAGTTTGTAGCTGTGAGGTGTAAATGAAAATATAGATCACAATTAGCACGTTCACACTGACACGCTGTTCATGTGTCCGCGAAGGGCTCTCAAGACTTCAAGTGTTTCTGTGTGAGCTTCCACTATATTGAATACATTATTTGATCTATACTAAAATCATGAATGACACAAAGACAAACACTGCAGTGCTCCCAGGTGACTGGTGGATGCTGCTTTTGTTTTACCTACAGAAGCAAACACTTTATTTTGTCATTGTTTCAGAGACAGATGAGCTGAGCAGTTCTATTTTCTGATTGGCTGATAGGTCGCTAATTCCAGACAGCAGCAGTCTGCCTTTGACTGGATTGTATGACAGAAGTGAATCACTCCTCTGTGTGAGAAGTGCCCTGTGTGGCTGCTGTGTGAACGGCTTGAATATAAACTAGAAAAGGCATTTTCTGAAGAAAATGCAAGTTTGATTGCAGAAGCTGCAGCATTGCTTTGAAAGCTTATCTGAACGATTGCTTTGAACTCTAAAAATATGAAAAACCACATCAGAATGCATATGAATAGAAGCTGAATGGCAGAACAAGAGCTGAATTACTCTGAACACAAGCTGAATCAGTCATAAGAGCAGCTGAATTCATCTGAACAGCAGCTGGATAATTGCTTTGAATAGGAGGTGAATTGTCTGATCTTGGAATAATAGCTGATTTTGATGTGGACATGTAGCAAACAGCTCCATAGCGATAAATATGGCAGATATCATGTGTAATGATTGACAAAGAAGTAGCCGAATACTATACAGCTGAAGGATGATCAATATGACAGATATAATGCCTAAAGTCTGATAAAGACTACAAATATGGCTGTTTTGTATGCAGTTCTTGTGTGACAGTCTGTCACCACGGTAACAGCTCTGCCTGCCTAATTAAGCTTAAGTTTCCTGACATATATATCCAGTGCGAATGAAGCCGTTTCTCTGCCGTGCTGTAACACTTGGAACCGTGTCTGTGACTCTCTGTACATGTCTCTTATTCTGCGTCTGCAAAGCTCCGTGTTTCCTTATGTGGAAGTAAATGAGGATTTCACTTTGAACATGCGTGCGCACCCTCTCATGGAGCAAGTCACCTTCCACAATATGTTCTTTCAAGTGCACTATTACATCTGACGGACTCCGGCGCTCACACAACTGTATCACACATTTATAAGAACTTCCAGCCGACTCGATAGCAGCTGGGGCACGTACAGCATTTCAGCTAACTAAGCTAAAAACAAAATGCCTCACGTCAGTCAGTCAGTTCTTCTAACTTTCGTCTTCTGCGGAAACGTAGTGTAGTAACGTATAAGCGCCCCCTTTTGGTGTGGAATTTGAGTTGCAGTATTTGATCTAGGATTAGAGCTTTTTTTAAATAAGCATATTCAACAATTAATAAATGGCAATATATATTGGAAGTATATAATAAATAAATAATACAATCAAATAAACATTTGTGTTTAAGATGATAACTTCACTAAGAAATCATCTAGTTTATAGATGATTGCTTTGTGAATAACAATAACTTTGCAGCTGTTTGTGCACCTTTGTAAGCGCCTCCCATTAACACACTCATTGACACTGCAACTATTAAAAGCCTTACACAAGCATGATGCAACCTGCAAATTCAAATGGTTGTTACAGTGTTTCCAGAAAAAAAATCTGACACTATACTGTAAGTATAACACTACAAACATCTAATTTTGTACAAATGAAGATGTGTTTTTGAATGGTTTTGTTCTGTAAATTTAAAAGTAACAAAAAAAATCCGTCATTTCTTCTGAATATCACTGCAAATTTTACAGCAATGACCTCTTTGTGACAGCGTAGTGTTTCCCACTGAACAATGTAAACTAACAGTAAGGCTATAAACTGACATGACAGACACACAATGACCAGAACAGGACATGAGTGGGGGCTGTAATTGCAAACATAGGCCCTGATATGAAAGAGTGGAACTGAATGAATGAAGCAAACTTATGTGGAGAGTGGAATGGCTAACAGTGAATGAAGAATTTTTATTTATTCCGGAGCAGGAGAACAGTGCTGGGAGATCACAGCCACATCAGTACAACTAACGCACAAATTCTGTCAAAAAAATCAGGTTAAATTCAGAGACTTAGGTCTACTTCAGTGTTTCCACAACTATCCCTATCCCCATTTTCGGGTTGCCCAGGCTGTATCGGTCCTGGTGGTCTACACTTTTGTTGTAGTCCCGGCTGTTCTGGTAGTCTGTGTATTCCTGGTCGTGTAGGTTGTCCTGGTCTAGGTAGCCTTGATCGTGTATGTGGAACAGCCTGTCCCATTTGTGTTCTGGTGTCTCTGCGACACATTCTTTCTTTGGTGGGTTCTGTAATTTTTTCCATCTTGGAGCAAGGAGGATTTCCTGCTCTCTGTCCTCCAACTGTGTGGCCTTGGCCTTGATCTGTTCTGGTGTCTATGTGACACATTCTCTCTTTGGAGGTTACAGTGATTTTAATCGTGTTGGCAGTCTTTCTACCAGCTCTTTGGTCCCACGGTCTATACTTGGCCCTGCTCTTGGACAGTTGGTTGCAGGGATCCTTGCTCTCAGCAATCAGGTCACTGTCACGTTGCTTGAGCTCCTCTGGTTCGTTTGCTTCCTGCTCCTGTTTCAGCTGATCTTCTAAGGAGGACCTGTCCTCTGACAGTTGGTTTATTATACTGTCTTTTTCCTGGATGGTCTTGTTGGCCTTCTGTAGGTCACACCTCAGGATGCAGACCTCGTTGGCCAGCTCCTCACACTTAGAAAACCACTGGCTATATTTTTTGGTAGCCTTTCTGTGGTTTTCACTGAGCTGTTCCCACTTTACCCTTGACTCTAGAGTCACCTTTTGCTGCAGAGTCAGAGACTGGTCTACACACTCCTTCAACTGTCTGAACCTGGCCTTGCTCTTGGCCAGTTCGTTGCAGACATGAGTGTTTTCAGCAGACAGGTCAGTAATGACATTAGCGTGATAAACCACCTCTGAATGAAGTTTGCTGTTATGTTTCTTGAGCTCATCAAGGTATATCTCAATGCTTTCTCTTGATTCCTGCTCACGTTTCAGCTGATCTTCGAAGGAGGACCTGTCCTCTGACAGTTGGTTTATCACACTGTCTTTTTCCTGGACGGTCTTGTTGGCCTTCTGTAGGTCACTCCTCAGGGTGCAGACCTCGTTGACCAGCTCCTCACACTTGGAAAAACACTGGGTATATTTTTCGGTAGCCTTTCTGAGGTTTTCACTGAGCTGTTCCAACTTTACCCTTGACTCTAGAGTCACCTGTTGCTGCAGAGTCAGAGACTGGTGTACACACTCCTTCAACTGATCTTCTGAGGAGGACCTGTCCTCTGACAGTTGGTTTATCACACTGTCTTTTTCCTGGACGGTCTTGTTGGCCTTCTGTAGGTCACTCCTCAGAGTGCAGGCTTCGTTGGCCAGCTCCTCATACTTGGAAGAACACTGGGTATGTTCTTCGGCAGCCTTTCTGAGATTTTCATTTTCTTTTGTGAGGACGGTCCCGTTGGCCTTTTCCAGTCCAGTGATCAAGCCGCCTGATTCCACAATAAACTGCTTCACCATCTGTCCTTTCTTCTCGCGCTTCTCTCGTTCTTTGCACTCTTTCTTCTCGCGCTTCTCTTGTTCTTGGCGCTCTTTCATCGCATGCTTCTCTTGTTTTTGGCGCTCGTTCTTCTCGTGCTTCTCTTGTTTTTGGCGCTCTTTCATCGCACGCTTCTCTTGTTTTTGGCGCTCGTTCTTCTCGTGCTTCTCTTGTTTTTGGCGCTCGTTCTTCTCGTGCTTCTCTTGTTTTTGGCGCTCTTTCTTGTCGTGCTTCTCTTGTTCTTGCCGCTCTTTCATCGCACGCTTCTCTTGTTTTTGGCGCTCGTTCTTCTCGTGCTTCTCTTGTTTTTGGCGCTCGTTCTTCTCGTGCTTCTCTTGTTTTTGGCGCTCGTTCTTCTCGTGCTTCTCTTGTTTTTGGCGCTCTTTCTTCTCGCGCTTCTCTTGTTCTTGGCGCTCTTTCATTGCACGCTTCTCTTGTTCTTGGCGCTCTTTCTTCTCGCGCTTCTCTCTTGATTGCAGAAGCTGAAGCATTGCTTTGAACTCTAAAAATATTAAAAAACACATCAGAATGCATATGAATAGAAGCTGAATGGCAGAACAAGAGCTGAATTACTCTGAACACAAGCTGAATCAGTCATAAGAGCAGCTGAATTAATCTGAACAGCAGCTGGATAATTGCTTTGAATAGGAGGTGAATTGTCTGATCTTGGAATAATAGCTGAGGCTTAGGGAGACTAAATGATTTTTATGTGGACATGTTGTTTTGCGATTCTGGAATCAGATCTACTAATTCCAGCCTGTAACCCTTCTCCTTATGTCCATTGCAGATATGGCAAACAACAGATCATCAGCCAAATAATACCATCTACTGTAACTTTAAGTAGACAACAGCTTCCTCCCAGCTTTTTTTTTGAGTTGAGTCTAACATCAATGTAACTTCACAGAGAGCTCCACCGTCTCTACAGTCCCTGGGTTTACATTTCTCTGGTCTCTCTATCACACAGAATGGAGTTCGCCCCAATACGCACAGACACACACACACACAGCATGTGCGTAAATGCACACGACTCTCTCTCCCTCTCTCTCTTTGAATGAACGCGATGAAGTTGCACTTATCACTCACTACTGTTAGTACTCACCACGAATCTGACTGTATGAAGAAACCTGTTGCTAAGATGTTAGCCTCCTCTGCAGCTGTGTTTCTCCTTCTTCTCTGATCCTTCTGTTCTCCGCGTTTAGTCCAGTAATCACGCTTGAAATTATTCTCCTTTAGGACGCCTATTGCTTTGCACTTCAGGCAGGTTCGTCTCCACGGAACTCCCCAAAATATCCTGCTGTGTCTGTCTTTGGAACTTACCAACAATACCTTTATTGCAAAAAGGTGTACCTTTATATACCTTTGGGCTGTTACCGTGGTGACAGGCTGACACAGGATCAAAGGTATGCCTTTGAATCAAAGGCATGCCTGCCTGTATCCATGGCAACCTGAATGTTTATTGCTGCTCTTAATGCCCCTGACTGCAGCTCTCTCTGTCCCCCTCCTAATGTGTTTCCAATGTAAAAACACCCTCTAAACAACTTCTGTTTTTGTCCCAACTGAAGCCTTCAGACAAAAAATATGGACACCGCCAGAATCACAAGATGTTGCTCTACAACACAGTATATGCGATGTGGACATGTAGCAAACAGCTCCATAGCGATGAATATGGCAGATATCATAATGATTGACAAAGAAGTAATACCGAATACTATACAGCAGCTCTTAATTAGGCAGCTCTGCCTGCCTAATTAAGCTTAAGTAATGTTGGAGAGAGAGGTGTGTCAGCCTCCTGTTACTCCTCTCAGGGCAGATCCCATGTATTTTAATGGGGGGTTGCACCCTCTGAACAAGTGCTTGGTGTGTCCAAACCGAAACACTCAGACAAAAAATTTAAAAACTAATGACAGTAAATAGAAAGACAAATAAATAAGTTTATGTTTGTGACAGGTTCTGATCAGCAGGAGTTTTCAAGTGTACATTTTTTAGTTAGGATGCTAGCAGATATGCAGTTTAGCTAAGTTACTTCTGGCTGGCTATGCTAGCTTAGATTGCTAGCCTTCTAATTTTACACACACACACACACACAACAGTAAAAAATGGACTGTACCCTGCACATACACACTGACTGTTTACATGCTGACATGTTTGCATGCAGTAACAGTAACTGCAATACTGTTTATCTATTTCTTTCTTTATGCACCTTAATATCCAATCCAATAACTGCACATGTACAGCTGTTTACCTCCTGACAGTTGCACTATGATTCATTCTCTGCTCAATTTGCACAACAGCTGATGTAGCACACATGCACATTTACATGTATGTAGCTTCATTTACTTCCATAGTTTATATTTTTTTGTACTTATTTGCATCTTTTTGCTCTTCAAATTGCTCTTTTGCAAATTATTCTATTTTGACTTCTTAAACCTTTATGGCATTCAGTGTGAGCAGCAAAGTAAGAATTTCATTGTACAGGGAAACCAGTTTCTATACTGTGCACATGACAATAAGCCCTTTGAATCTTGAAAACAGAGCACCACAAGCCTGGGGCTCGAGGCAGACCTGGATGCTAAATTTTAATTAATTTGAACAACCCTACCCAGCAGGCTTACATGATTAGCAGACCAATCAATAGCTTTAATTACACATTCAAGCAGCTTACAAACGGCCAGCTAGCATTCAGCAGCTAACTGTAACTTAGCATGATGCTATTGGGAAACATTAAGTAAACTGCATCCTGTTTGTGTTGAGCTCAATGCTGAAAACATTAGGAGAGTGATGTTCTCTCTGGCTCCAAGGTGGAGTTACCTTCAACGGGTGGAGGCGGAGCCACTTTGTCCATCTTTATTTACAGTTTATGGATGAGGTGGTTTAAGTCCGACGCAGTGCTCAGTGAACCTTCAGTCTGACCAGTTAACTCAGGCAGCAGATGAAGTTAGGTTTTTAGGTTGAAGCAGCTTAAAATGATTTACAGAGCTGCACTGGGAGGTGTGTGGAGTTAAAGGAACGAGTTAACCTTTGCTGACCCGTGGCAGTGGTCGGCAGCAGAGCTCTGTCAGCGGGGATTTGATGACCCCTGAGTCAACCTCATCAGTTTCCCCCTGTGGACAAACAGCACAGAAGCTCCAGGCAGGCTGTTCATGTATCACCAGCAGAATCTGCTTACAGCAGCCGGCGGCGCCGCACACATCACGCTGCGAGGACGCCGCCTGTGTCATGTACACCTGCAAGATATGGCAAGTCAGGTAGAAAAAAAGTGGAGTTAATGGAAAAAAACAGAGTCAAACTGTGTAGTTAAAGTGCAGCCGGGATTTTATCAAAGTCCAGACAGCGTGGAGGTATGCAGTGCAGTGATTACACTGAGTGTGTGAGAGAGAGGCCGAACACAGGTTTTCATTTCTCAAAGAAAATGAGCAGTCAGTGCATGAAGAACGATGCTCCTCTGATAATATTTTCATAGGAAAAAGGGAATTTAAGGCTCATATTTTCTATCATGAACGTGAGGGGCTGCATTACTCAAGACAAACACTGCTTCAGACGAGGACCTGCAGCCTTATAATGCTCTCATCCTCCAGCAGATCAACAAGACACCACTGACTGAACAGCACCGTGCTACTGTAGCACTCCGTGTCCTGTGGCTGTTTGCCAGGATATCGTGTGACCTTTGAAAGTTCATGGATGAGCCAGTTTGGCTGCTCTCCATCCTCCAGCCATCTTTTCCTGCAGAAGCACCAGCTCAGCAGACGGCACAGGGGAATAAAGAAAGAAGAGGAGGACAGAGAGGTGGAGAACTCATTAACAGAATTGATGCAGTCTGCTTCTACCCGGTGCTGATGCCAATACTCTTCCCCGGCTGATTTCTTTGTTAACACCAAACCCAGTAATCAGCCACCTTCAGCACAGAAGGCAGAGGTCTGCAGCAGCCCGCTAATGATTCTGTTTACACACACTGAAGGACGACAGTTATCACGCATGTAGCAATAGATTTACTCACAGCGGAGAAAAATATCTTTCAGCTCTTAATGTTTTAACCATGTGCAGTCAGTGGAGGAGGACTCTAAGCTGAACAGTGGAAGCACAGATTGTTCTGGATGATCCACCTGATTCAGTCTCAGCACAGACCTTCTGTAACCACAGAGCTTGCCTTTAATTCTTTTTATCTTAGCTTCGAGTTGATTCTTCAGACCTGTGTGCTCATCACACACGGAACCCGGTTGGTTTTTGTCACATCTCACGTCACAATCGGTGTTCCACAGGGTTCAGTCTCAGGTCCTGTTTTATTACATTCATGTCTCTGTCTCAGAGCTGATGATGGCACAGCAGAGGACACAGATGTGGACAGGAAGCTGAGTTGATGATGTTAGGACGTTACATTGAAAGGTTTCATTTATTGGTGTAGTGCAGGTCTGAGCAGCTAAAACGTGACTTCTGAATGTGAACATGTTTACTTGTGTTGATTAACAGAGGCTTCCTAAAATGTTATTGGACCATTACCATCACTGCATGAATCATCAGACCTCTGGAAGTTCAGAGAGCTCGTATGATGTGTCTGTGAAGCTTCAGCGTTTTTCTGCTTGTGTCTGTCATGTAAAAGCTGTTTTAGAGTTTTCATGTTTATCCACAGACACACACACATTCTACACTGTGTGTGTGTCTGTGTTTATGTGTGTGTGTGGAGATCAAACGTGACTTCAGAAGAAAAACAAACATGGAGGACGACAGATGTCGTCAGCTGTGATGTGTCTCCATGAGACATAGTAAAGACACGCATGTTGTTGATGCCATATTCCCCCCGGTGTGTATGTTCTCCTGGGCCTCGCCGTGTTGTTGTGTGTTTTGGTTGGAGCCATGTTTGTCAGGTCGTGGTGCTTCCCGGTCTGCTCGCTCGCTCTGATTGGCTGTTGGTGTGTTTGTTTGTCGTACTTTGTGTTTCTTCATGGAAGAACTGCAGATCTCACTTCAGGATGAAATCAGGATGTTAACCTGAGTTTTTCTGCCTGAGCTCACACAGTGATTCACAGACATGCTGCTGAGAGTGCTCCAGTGCAGAGCGGCCTTTGTATTCCAAAGACGGACCCCGGCCTGCACACATACAGTGGGGAAAAAAAGTATTTAGTCAGCCACCAATTGTGCAAGTTCTCCTATTTAAAAAGATGAGAGAGCCCTGTAATTTTCATCACAGGTATACCTCAACTATGAGAGACAAAATGAGAAACAAAAATCCAGAAAATCACATTGTAGGATTTTTAAAGAATTTATTTGCAAATTATGGTGGTAAATAAGTATTTGGTCAATAACAAAATGTCATCTCAATACTTTGTTATATACCCTTTGTTGGCAATGACAGAGGTCAAACGTTTTCTGTAAGTCTTCACAAGGTTTTCACACACTTTTGCTGGTATTTTGGCCCATTCCTCCATGCAGATCTCCTCTAGAGCAGTAATGTTTTGGGGCTGACGCTGGGTAACACAGACTTTCAACTCCCTCCAAAGATTTTCTATGGGGTTGAGATCTGGAGACTGGCTAGGCCACTCCAGGACCTTGAAATGCTTCTTACGAAGCCACTCCGTTGTTGCCCGGGCGGTGTGTTTGGGATCATTGTCATGTTGAAAGACCCAGCCACGTTTCATCTTCAATGCCCTTGCTGATGGAAGGAGGTTTTCACTCAAAATCTCACGATACATGGCCCCATTCATTCTTTCATTTACACGGATCAGTCGTCCAGGTCCCTTTGCAGAAAAACAGCCCCAAAGCATGATGTTTCCACCCCCATGCTTCACAGTAGGTATGGTGTTCTTCGGATGCAACTCAGCATTCTTTCTCCTCCAAACACGACAAGTTGAGTTTTTACCAAAAAGTTCTATTTTGGTTTCATCTGACCATATGACCTTCTCCCAATCCTCTTCTGGATCATCCAAATGCTCTCTAGCAAACTTCAAACGGGCCTGGATATGTACTGGTTTAAGCAGGGGGACACGTCTGGCACTGCAGGATTTGAGTCCCTGGCGGCGCAGTGTGTTACTGATGGTAGCTTTTGTTACTTTGGTCCCAGCTCTCCGGAGGTCATTCACTAGGTCCCCCCGTGTGGTTCTGGGATTTTTGCTCACAGTTCTGGTGATCATTTTGACCCCACGGGGTGAGATCTTGCGTGGAGCCCCAGATCGAGGGAGATTATCAGTGGTCTTGTATGTCTTCCATTTTCTAATAATTGCTCCCACAGTTGATTTCTTCACACCAAGCTGCTTACCTATTGCAGATTCAGTCTTCCCAGCCTGGTGCAGGTCTACAATTTTGTTTCTGGTGTCCTTTGACAGCTCTTTGGTCTTGGCCATAGTGGAGTTTGGAGTGTGACTGTTTGAGGTTGTGGACAGGTGTCTTTTATACTGATAAAGACTCCAAACAGATGCCATTAATACAGGTAACGAGTGGAGGACAGAGGAGCCTCTTAAAGAAAAAGTTACAGGTCTGTGAGAGCCAGAAATCTTGCTTGTTTGTAGGTGACCAAATACTTCTTTTACTGAGGAATTTACCAATTAATTCATTAAAAATCCTACAATGTGATTTTCTACATTTTCTTTTCTTATTTTGTCTCTCATAGTTCAGGTATACATATGATGAAAATTACAGGCCTCTCTCATCTTTTTAAGTGGGAGAACTTGCACAATTGGTGGCTGACTAAATACTTTTTTTCCCCACTGTAAGTGGTTGTTTAATATAAACAAAGGAGGGCAGATCTCCCTTGTGAGCCAGGTTGTGCTCAAGGTTTCTTCCTGTTAAAAGGGAGTTTTTCCTTACCACTGTCCTTACTTCCTGTAAAGCATTTTGATTGTAAAAGATGCTATATAAACAAAATTGAACTATAAGAAATACCTTCAGCCTCATACAGGAAGTCTTGCAAAAAGTTAATAATCTCCAGCTCCATCTGATGCTTAGTAGAATCTTTCTCACTCAGTTGTGGCTGAATGGAAGCCAAGACAAACTCAGCACTGACCTAGGACGGGAGAAAATACAGGTATCAGCTTTTAAGTTTTATACATTTCTAGAAAGTTTTTCTTGTTCATAATTATAGTAACTCATGTTTGTCTTTACTTTTCTGTCTTCCATGGGAACAAACAGGGGCTGGCAGATATCTGGGTACTGTCTCATCAGTGAAAGAAGGTTGTACAGCTTCAAGCCTTCTTGTAGTTGTTCCATCATAGGCTGCAACCTCAGCACCGCGTGAAGTACGATGGCACTAAAACAGTAGAGAGTACACAATCTTACTCATGTACCTATTAACTACACCAGTGCGTTCATAAACAAACGCACATTAGAACATACCGAACAATGGAATCCTTATTTTGAATGGAGATCACACCAGTGTATCCACAGTTTCAGCACTTAAGTCCCTGATTGAATCTTCAGTTGACATCGCAACCTAAAAGTGAAGAAAGGATCAATCCAATACTTCCATCACATAGATCCTATACCTGGTCAATTAAACTTTTCAATTGGACATCTGCAACAGCATCACTGGTGAGAAGAGTTGGGTTTATCTGCCCACTGCACAGGTATTGGTAGGTCCACGGGCTGAAAAAGGCAGGGGCTGGTCCACCTTGTGCAAGGCTGACAGCAATAATCTCGCCTACAGTCCTATTAACACAAACCAAACATAAGTGAATGTCATGCTAAAAACATTGATTTGTTTCTCTTTATCCGCTAAGAACATAAGCACACCTGTAGAGGCCACTGTCATAGTCATTGAGAGAATACCGGGGGCTCCTCTGATGTGGCGGTCCATCAAAGAAACGGCTCTCGATCCCTGCCACCATTTCTATACACAATTACAAACACTTATGGTCATAGTCCTAGCATGCATTCATTAACATGATGAGCCAAAATCTGCAAAGGAAAACTTACTCTACATGTCTGGCATTGTGCTTTTGGCATATTTTGGAATTCAGTGGCATCTGAATTCCAAAATGAAGGAGACAGGTCAAATCCATGTTGCAAAGGCACTATGAACACGGTGTTTTTCCCTGCCGCTGTGACAGTGTATCCATGAGAATCAGGTGGAATCATTATCAGTCGCCGCCTCCCGTGGCCACCTGTAAACACAAAAATTATTGTATTTGTGTGTCTTTGCACTTGAAAGGCATTATCACACACATTGCTATGTATTATAGTTGTTATATTATTGGTTTGCTCCACCTGAAGCCTTATAGAGCAGCCATCCTCCTCCATTAAGCCCATGCATCTTTGGGTACTCATGTTGGAGTAGTCTGTCAAACTAAGACAATTACAATTACATAAGGTATCATCTGTCAATTATAATTTAAAATTATTATTAATCAATTATATTTGATTACTGCAATACCTCCTCATGGCTTAAATCCTTTGACATGGTGAGATGCCTTTTTCCAAGTCCTGCCAGGGTAAGTTCAAACTCTTCTGATGGGTTTGGGGTAGTCTCTGCATTTAGGTTTAGCAGGTATGTGTAGAAAGTAAATGGCTTCCAAGCTTTGGTAGATGATGTACCACAGCTCTTTGGAATCTTTCCTTTTCCGAATGAAAAATCCAGGGAAAGATCTGAATAATTTTAAAATAAAAATAAAATATGAATATTGCATATACTTACACAGCATCACATGTACCATTCAAAATACTTTTAATTAACATAGAAAATGAGACTGCATTAAAATCTAAAACCTGGCCATCTCTTGTTGTACAGAAGGAGAAGCTTGATCCAGTTGTCTTCCATGCTCTTGCTGCCCCTGAGACACATTCTGTGTCAGTACATTGATAAGGGTCTGTGCAGATGTTAACAAAGACATTTCAGAAAACTAAAATTAGCTGTATCACCAGTTATCGAAGGGGAAGCTTAAATACGTGGATAAAACGGGCAAAAAAATAGGTTATTAGCTGTTAGCGCAAGACAGTTTAAGCTAGCAACATGCGTCATTATCATCCTGTGCAGAATAAAAGCGTCTTTCCTTTGTTCATGTTTCATAAATGACAGGTCTGTTTATTGCTGAGGTCGAACTCAGAAAGACTCATTAGATAGAAAAGAAATAGTTACCAATTCTTACCTGCATTGATGTCTGTGGCCCTGGTGGAGCGGAGGCCATGATGCGCCATGAGTACTGCGGGCACGCGATCACTGACAGATTTGTCAACTGTAAACTGTAGATTATTCCATAATGTGTTGACTCAATATAGTGATTGTTACCAGGTCTGCTTTGAAGCATCTTATACTTTGACTGGTGTCAATGTTTTGCAGCAGGTCACATCAATATGAAAGATAGCGCGTGTTGAGGTAACCCTTTGAAATGTCCAATGTTCCCTGAAGGCACCGTGGCTGAGCAAAGCCCTTAGTCTTCATTGTCCTGCTGTCACTCAGCAGGCCACACCCATGTCCCCCCCCCCCCCGCCCCCCCCCCCCCGCAAAATCGGGGTCAAAACCTCAAAGGTGAAAAAAGGAGAGGCGAAAGCGAAAAAAAGATTTGAACCTGAAAAGTAAATCTGAAGCTGAAAAAAGATCTGAACCTGAAGAAACAAGATGTGAAACTGTAAAAAATTAAGATTTGAATCTGAAAAAAATAAAATGGTAAATATGAAAATAATGATTGACATGAAACCTGAAAATAAACAATTTATTCAAAAGAATTTCAAAGTTGATTCCAAAAAAATTTTAAACAGAAAAAAATCAACATCAAAACATACATTTTCAGTTTCAAATTTTAGTGTTTGAATGAATTTTATTTTTTCAGGTTAACAAAACTTATGACCCTGATTTGGCTCCATAAGACCCCACATCCAGCCTGCCTTCTAGAAAGGCTCTAAAGAAGATGGTGGATGACAAATATGAGAAGGAGGCAGAGGCTCAACTGCAGAGGGTGGAGGGAGGGAGTCTGACTTCAGACATGTGGACCTCCATTAATATGGATGCACATCTTCAGTCACTTGCCGTCTTGTCCTCAACAATGCAAAGCTAACAGATAGCAACTGGCTAACGACTATGAGACTGCTGGAGGGGACTGGTTGACAGCCCTGTGTTCTTGCTGTGAGTATGTGCAAACCTCTGTCCTTAACAGAGGAGGTGGCCTCAGACATCATCTTTGTAGTCGTTAGCCAGTCATTAGAAACAGCAGACTCAGTCAGCCAGACCAACACAGGTAACTATGGAAACATTTAGTGCTATTGTTTGTAAGTGTCACCCAGACCCACCCACTGAGGTCCTCCACCACATATAAACCATGTTTCCCACCAACAGGTAGAACTGATGAAGCTGCTTGGAGGAGCAGAGAAACGTCTTCAAGAAAACTCTACAAGTCCAGACGCCTTGCTTCAGTGGTCTCTATGAATATGAGCTGTATGACATGTAAACATACAGTGTGCTCTTTGTAATCTGTATTCTGGCTCTAAAACAAGTGCCCCTTGTGAGGGTTGAAGTCACAATCTTCAGATGATGAGACTGACTCGCTGCCTACTGCACTAATGCGGCTCAGAAAGAGGTGAAACATGGTCTTTTTTTAAATCAAATACAACTACAGAACAAACATTCCTAATTTAAATCAAATGAGTGTGTTCTATAAAAAGGCTCTAAAGGTAAAACATCACAGTAATTCTTCCTGTGACACCTTCACTACCAGTGATGGTAAGTGCTCTTGTTTCAAATGTGATGTACACTGTACCACTGAAGCTCGTCTGTGAAGTGTAGAGCCTCTGTGTGTATGTCACAGTGATGTTAACAGAAGTCAGATAGGTCTGTTAACACATATAAAAACAACATGCTGAACAACAGCATAGATGTGAAGGTGAATATATGTCCCCTCACATGTTCCTCAGTTAAAAGGGTCATTGCATTGGCCGGGAATCGAACCCGGGCCTCCCGCGTGGCAGGCGAGAATTCTACCACTGAACCACCAATGCTGTGAAAAGCTGACATCTAGTGGTGCCATCGCAGGTTGCAGCCTCCTCATTCCAAAATCAATCCCTCCTCCACATAAAGTCAAAAGTTATAAATTCACCTCATTAAATGAGCGGTTGTGTGTAATGACGCAGCTCACCAGCAGAGGGCGTGTGACGGAGCAACAAGCAGGAAACTACAGGGGAGAAGAGACACCAGCATGTGTGGAGGTGTCCTCTTTTCGAGTAAAAAAACAGAACATCTAGCTATTACCATTCCTGATATATGAGCGACTTTGTAAGACATATGCTCTCATGTCATATACAACATGGTCAACTCCGAAATAATCAAGATAATAATAATAAACAAAATATTGGCCCAAATTATAGGGATTATTTTAGGGAGGCTGAAGCCCCCCTAAAATAGGGCTAGCGACGTCCACGGTATTAAATAATAATGATTAAAATATTTAGTACCTTATACTTGCACAACATGTACCTAATACATACATACAGTATTGACTATAGTATAATGATAGGAGATGTTAATACGATATTAACCAGTAATGTTACAGCAAATAGAAATATAAGAAACGACACTAGTAGATATGAATTATTTCACATAATGGCAAAATATAATATAGCTGATATGTGGAGAGTCCTCAACCCCGGCGTGTGCGACTACTCCAGGAGACAGCTAGTTAAAGGAACACTGACACAAACCAGAGTTGACCTGGAAATATCAGAGAGTGATTTAGACATAAAATAAATAACTATATAGAAATGATTAGAAACGAAATAGATGAAGGAGATGATCCACTAGTATGGTGGGAGGACGTTAAAAATCAACTGAAATTGCTGAACTTGCTGATATCAGGCATCATTCAAATCAGACTATAGAAGACAGAGGGGGACACTTCCAGCGATGCTGCAGGCAGAGTGAGAGTTTGGTGCACATCACATGAGCTCAGAGCAAATGTGTGGATGTGTTCAGTGGCCCTTTGGCATTTGGGCAAACCTTAAACTGAAGATTTCTTCAGCATGGTTACCGAGCAAGACCAACGAGCAAGTCTCCATTTCTAACTGTTCAACACAGTTTCTCAGCTTCACTGGGCTAGGGAGCAAAATACAGACATTTATCAGACACAGCAGCCTCAGAAATCCTACAACCAAAAGCCTACCAGCATGACAGACTGCAGCACTTGTAAGCATTTCCCTTTCACAAAGTATTTTGTAGACATGAAGTTACAAGTATCTGTACTACAGACATCTGGCGAAACAGCTTTAAGGCTCACTTTTTGGCATGATCACTTTTTGGCACAACACTGGCTCAAAGGTTCACAAAACTACATCTGAACAAGCCACAAGACTTGAAACAATGTCCTATACACAGATCAGACCAAACTATGTCTGCTAAGAACCAATCAGATATACAAACATGATTTTATTTTGATCTGCAGAAACACATGACTTTGAATTAGATAAGCATATACAGTTCAACAATCTCTCCTCAGTGGTTTTGGATATGGGGTTTTTGGGGTCTGGCTGCTCAAATTTAATTAAAAAATAATTCTAGCTGTAAAGTATTTTATATGGAAGTCTATCAGGACAGAAACTATTTTGGACCAGCTACCAAGTGGCCATTTAAGGAACTGCAGATGTGCAGATGTTGTTACCTGGTAAAGACTACAGTGTTTATTGATTTTTGTTTGTTTTTAGCTTTACATAGATACTTTCTACCACTGACAGTTTAACATGACCATGGGACTGAATTTTGGTCATTTGAGGGACGGCAGTTCTTGATTAGCCTGAGAACCATTTGCATGAATAATTATCTATAGACATGAATGTTTGTTTATTTCTGCTGTTGACATTTGAACATAAACACCTGTGGGATTTAATTTTGGTGCCACCCCCAAGTGGCCACAGGATCAACTGCAGTTTTAGGCACTGTCACAGCGTGTGCAGGAAAATGGATCCTAGTGTATGTGTTTCCTTATAAGACACTTATAACAGCGTGTTTTGTGATTTAATCAGTATACATGCTTTCCTATACATTATTGATGGCAGATAAATATTGATATGCTACAGTTTTGCCTAGCAGACTTCACTCCCATTCAAATTTTAAAACTCTAACTATGGGCCGTCAACTAGTCCTGCACAGGGCCCAGACACACTTTCTGAGAGATCTTAGTCATGGTAGCTCCTGCAAGATCCACCCACAGAGGTCCTGAACACATAAAACTCAGATTAGAGAGTAGAGTTTGTTATTTGAGGTGCTTGCAGTCTTTCCTCAGTTCATTTTGTGCTCTCTAATTATTTTGTTCTTTTTAATATAGTGTGATAGTATCACTCAGCTGCCTCTGCACACAATAGGTTCAAATAATACAAGAGGGGGTACATTTTAATGGATACCTGACACTAAGATAAACAGTCAATAATGGAGTATATATTTTTCAAGGAATAAATTAAATTCATACAAATTAAAAATCTATTTTGTAATCATATATTCATAGCTCATTTAGATTCAATTCAGAATTCTGACTTTAAATTCTGACAATTTAGACAATTTCTTTCCCCAAAATCCTTAATCTAAACTCAGATTTCTGATTTTTGAGATTTATCCTGGTCCTGCAAAGTCTGAGGGAGAAATCCAATAAATATGCTGTTTAAAGTTCAACAAATGAGGCACATAAATAGGACTCCTGCTCTACTGAATCACCTCCATCTCTACCACTTCTTCAGCCTGTCTCCTCTGACTGGATGCAGAACAGAGGAGATAACTGATTTGTGGATTCCTGGCGTTGAAGAAAGGATTGATACACGAGGGAATTATGATTATCAGAGGCAGCACCATGGAGGTGGTCACGCTGCAGAGGGCTTCTCTCTTCAGCGTCATGGTAAAGATGATATGAAATATGATTGATGACAGCTGGAGCAACAACAGTGAGAGGTAGAGTCCTATGGTGCATCTGGCTCGGTGGTTGTTGGACTTCAACATTGTGTTCACTCTGAGTGCAGCCCGATACACACACACATAGCAGTAGCAGATGGCCAGCATGCAAAGACACATTATTACAGACAGGGGTCCAAACAGCAGCAGGTCCTCCTTTGTGGTGAGTGGGAGGCGGCCTCACACACGAGACCACTGGTTGGCTGCTGGGAGTCAAACTTCATCTGGCTGAGCACCAACCCGGCATAAGCGCTCATGGTCCCGCTCAGCAGCCAAGTCACACTGATGCTCATGTAGATGTTGTGAGTGTTGACCAATCTGAGGTAGTGAATGCCATGGCAGATAAAAATGTATGTAATCACAGTCATTTACTTTTTCTAGGACCCAAGCCTGCAGAACTGACCCTGGATACATGCTTGTACATAAAGTCTGCACTATATGCTTGAAAGGGAGTGGAAGGAAGTAGAACTGATCTGACTCCACCCGTCTCCATCAGTCATAGAACATAACCTGTAGCTGCTTCCTGTCATACTGTAAGCACATACATAACAACAGCACAGGATGAATCTATGCATAGAAACAGAGAATCACACAATATACTATAATCATCCATAATTTAATATAACTGATTATTAGTATTAACCCTTTGACTCCACATACAGACACACAGACTCTTCCTGGTGCTTCTCACCATCAGGACTTTAAAGTTGCCATAACCTGTCAGACTGTTAGACTTCTCTCTCAGAGTGAAGAGTTTCTGGATGGTACCAGGTAAGAAGTTATTATATGCTTTAAACAGGATCTGTGCTGTGCAGAATGTAGCAAGAAGGACCTAATACTGACCCCTGGTGGACACCTAGAAGCAAACTGCCATCTGCACATATTGCACTCTGTCAGTTAAACCACTTTGACCCAGTTCCAGGCAGATTTCTTTATTGTGCAGCTCATTTGAGATTTCTTCTGCTGCATCAGTTGTTGCCATTGAGGTTGATCTTTTCAGTCTAGATCCATGTTGGCTTTCATTTAATAACTGATGTTCTTCAATAAATGTTTCTAAGCGATCATTAAACAGTGTTTCAAGGACTTTAGAGAAGTGAGGCAGCAGTGAGGCTGGTCTGTAGTGTGTGAAGTTCTGTTTGTTTCCATTTTTGAACAGTGCTGTAACTTTAGCAATGTTCATGTTCTTTGGAACACAGCTGCTTTGAAGTGACAGGTTCCAGATGTGTGTTAAGGCTGTTGTCATGTTATTAATCAGCTTTTTACTAATATATACAAATCAATAGCAGGACAGTCAGATATGATTGTAATATCTGTTCATGTTGTTCATGTTATCTGAATTCAAAGGGCACTTGTGAGACAGTCCATGCTAGAATTAGAAAGATGGGAAAAAACATTGATCTTTTCTTATGCTATATTTCTTCTTCCTCTCACGTCCTGTCTGAGACAGATGCAGCTGCTACCAGGAGGAGGCTGACACTCTGTGGGGAAAGCATCAATATGATGTAGGTCTCATCAAAGCTTGTGAATCTGTCATCCTCCTAAGTCTGATCAGAGACCTTGCCAACAGCAGTATCCATTGAAACAGGACCCCTCTGCTCTTATTTATGCTAACATGACATGACAAAGTCACACATTTCGAGCCCTTCAGCTAGCATTACAGGCTACTCCCACCCTTGGACTGCCTGACCTGACTAGACTATTCAGACTGTAGGTGAAAAGAGTCAATACATGACTTCAGTTCTTTTACACTGCTCAGTCAACCAAACCCATTGCTGTAACAGAAGCAATGAGCAAATGAGTTTGGGGCCCTGTTGAAACACAGGCGTGTTCTAACACCTTTTTTTTTTTTTTTTTGCAGCAACACTAACCACACTGATGACGTGATGGAAATTTACAAGCAGATGCAGCTGCGGAAGCTGCAGCCAGCACACCACAACGTCCTGTTTAAGTCTTTGTCCTTGCTAACTATGTGGACTCTGTTCTTTCTACACTCTGAGCTGTACAATCTACAATTTGACTCTCCACAGGAAAAACAAACCTCATGTCTGGCGCTCATGTGGCTCCACTTGGAGGGATGAGGTTTGGTATGGTCCTGACAGCAAACCCTTTCTTCATGAATTCAATTCAATTTTATTTATACAGCACTCAGAATTGTCTCTAGGTCAAAGCCTGACCCCAAGCTAAGTACTTGAAGGCAAACTTAACAGGAAGAACCTTAGTTTCCTGTGTGACACTGTGATGCAGCAGAGGCCAAATGAAGATGAGCTGCTCAAAACCCCCATCAGCCCCTGCTGCCCTCAGATAAGATGTTGAGTGCTGTGAAGGAGGAGCTTCAGATGAGACGGTAACATTTCTGTAAATGCACAAGAATCAACCTGAGGGCTAGTTTTCATCTGCGGTCGCTGGACATATGTTAAAAGGTAAACACTAAAAGTAATTTTTATTTATTTATATTTCTGTGTTTTTGTGTGATTGTGTTTTGTAAAGTTACTTCTGTTTTTGATTTCCTGACAGACAGCAGCAGAACGAGCAGCTCCACACATGAAGGTGGAAACTTCAGAAGTCAGAACTGATTCAGCAGGTGAGAATCTGTCAATATCTGTATATCAGTTTGATCATTGATCAGATATTTTATAGTTCAGTATTGATTACAGTTATTATATTGGCATCTATCATGAATTAAATAAACACTAATAATATTTATATTAAATTATGGATGATTATAGTATATTGTGTGATTCTCTGTTTCTATGCATAGATTCATCCTGTGCTGTTGTTATGTATGTGCTTACAGTATGACAGGAAGCAGCTATACAGGTTATGTTCTATGAATGATGGAGACGGCTGGAGTCAGATCAGTTCTATCAGTACACAGGAGTCAGTCATGTATTAATACAATCAAAGTAAAATAATAAAAGTACAGTAAACAAGGTCAAACATGCATAAAATAGTGATAAAAGGATGAAAGCCAAGGTGAGCTGCCTATTCAGTGTTAAAAGCCAAGGAAAACAAATGAGTTTTGAGTCTGCTGTTAAACTCTTCTACAGATGGAGCAGATCTGCCTTGAAGAGGCAGACTGTTCCACAGACGTGGGGACACATCTGTGTTGTGGGGATAGCTACGTTCACATGCATTATGTGCAGATCACTGATGTATGTGTACATATTTTATTTATATAAGAAAAGTGGATCTATGTGACCAAGACGAGGTCAGTTCAGTGAAGTCAAACAAATTAAAGAGAAGTATGACACAGAAGCTGAGAGGAAGTCGAGTGTTTGCAAAATCTTCAGGAGGAAATGAAGCAACTGACAGCAGAGAACTAACAATGACACTCTACACAGGCCTCTCTTGATTTAATATTTACAGTCCAAACAGAAATACCATGGAGGAGTTGTTGTGACTAATGAAGCAAAAGCAACCACATAGGAGAGGTTTTAGAATAACAGATGTCAATGGTGAAAATGTGAATGAGGAAGTAACAACTGAACTGAACTCTGACTAAAAGCTCTTTTTTTTCTTTGTTGGTGTTCCTTTAAACTTTATAACATTTATTCAATAATATAAAACAGAGATAACATGAGTGTAAATTCTGTTTGTGCAGAAAATTTGTTTTAGAACAGTTGTTTTTAATTTTGAAATGATTTATTTGTAATTGTATTCATATTTTCTGCTTTTGCGTGTTCACTGAGCTGCTGACATCACATGTTTGTATCAGGTTCCCTGTTTTATGGTTTTTGTGGAGTTCCCTTTTTTGATTTCCCTTCCAGTCAGACGGCAGCAGAACGAGCAGCTCCACACATGAAGGTGGAAGCTTCTGGAAGTCAGGACTGATTCAGCAGGTGAGAATCACCTCATTGATCTTTACTGCCCTGTAACTGATTGAGCGATATTGTACGTCAGTTCTGTGGGGAATTGTTCTTTTTGTAAAGTTCACTGTTCACAGAGAAAATGTCGCTTTATTCTCTGACTCTAGCACATCAGACTGTTTCTGGGATTAACACCAGTGTTGTGGCCGCACTCTGTCCACGTGTACAGTTTGTTGTGTGAATACATTGATTTTATGGTAAAGGGTACCACAACGCTGCTGATTTCATGGTGCATTCAGGTGCATCTTGTTTAGTCCTACGAGCTGTCCCGGAAGACTGCGGAGTGACTGAAGGTGGTTTTAGTTCAGCTGAGTCACATTAAACAGACAGGACACTAGTTCAATTATTATAAATCAAATGTTGCAAAAATTCCAGTTAAATGACACATTATATGAGTCGGCCTTGGAGTTAAATGTTTTGGGCAACTAAACTATTTCAACCATTTTCAGCAATTTTGAATGTTTTATTCAATATATTATATTTTAAAGACATCATTTGGGGGATGCAAGGCAGTGAGATTCAGTGTATACAGAAATACTGTTTCTTTCTTTTTTATTTTTTATGAACATGCACAAACATGAATCCCCCCCCCCCGAATCCACGGTCCTCCTGTACAGATATGCATAAAATACATAGGGTGTATCTAGAAGAAATACAGGTCATAAATCCACAATATATAAAATGAAATCAGATCTGACAGAGTGCAGCTTCCTGCTATATGAACCCGATGAAGTTGCCTCTGTGCTTTCTGAAATGAAAGTGCACGCTTGTCTCCAGTGGGAGCTTCAGCAGACCTTTAATGTCTGAGTGAATTCACTGGGAGGGAAACATCATCTGTGTCCACATCCTCCAAGTTAAAGGAGCCACTTCAGTCTGTAAACAGAGAAACTGTCACTGCTGATGGAGGCCTTTACACAGCCTGAACCATCTGATGGCTTCACTGCACCGCCACCTGCCACAAATGTATATACCAAAAATAGTTACATCACATTTAATTATATTCAAAATAAATATAACACTCACTTTAAATGAGGTTGATTTTCCTATTGTGAGCCCTTCTGGGTACAAACTGCATCATTACAGACAAGAATGACTGAATGAAAGCGGCTTTTACTGTGCTGCTGCTAATTGGACGGCCACACATTGCATTGCTCACGTTATTCCTCTGTCCAGAAGGAACTCAGTGAGCAACACAAACCATCTAAGTAAATTCAACACAACACTGTTGAATCACCAATCTGATACTTATACCTGACACTGGGTGGCAGCACTTGACTGTGTGACATGCACAGTTCTTTGATGACACTCCAAAAAGTGAACTTGGTGAGTTGTTGGATCAAATAAATGTAATTACGTTTACATATTGTTGTGTTTGGTTTAAAATGTATTCTTGTTAAGGTAACAGTTGCATTCCCTGTTAGTTTGTATCACTTATGAGTCTGTCACTGACGGTGTCTCCTTCTCTGTTTCAGCTGAAGACACAGCTGGACTGATGGCAAAGCCCGCTGACCGTGAGTACAGTCTTCTCTCTGTACACCACACACACCTCAGTGCGAGTATTTGGGTTTTTACTGACCTGACCTTTGACCTCTCTGACCTCACAAAGAGGGCAGAGTCCAAAGGTCAGCACCAGTTCCTCTTGAACACACCATAAACCAGCTGATAGACTGATGATCTTTATTCTTTGATTGATCCCAAACTGGGAAATGTCAGGCACTCAGCGTTCTATACACCCTGAAGCCCATCAGTCCTCACAGGACAGAGGGCAGGGGTTCCTGAACGCACCACAGAGGTCATCATCTTTCTCTGCTCTCCTCTCAGACACGCACTTTGTGGATGAACACAGAGCCGACCTGATCCAGAGAATCAGCAACACCGACCCCATCCTGGACCAGCTCTTGGGCTCGGTCATCCAGCAGGAAGCATATGATCGGATCAGAGCTCAGCCCACCAACCAGGACAAGGTCAGGGAGCTCTACACGTTCCTGCAAGCTGGAACAGAGCCCAAAGATAAATTCTACCACATCCTCCAGACGCACGAGCAGCTGCTCATCGATGACCTCAATAAGAGGTAAGCTCTGTGAGGACACCCAGGCCTGAACACCAGTGTCATCATGAGGGAACAATATATATTCTATATTTTACTCGTGTTACCTTTACTTTTCCCTTCGTTTACATATAAACAGAGTTTTCGGCTCTGAAAGATCTTGAACCCAGGGATCCACATAAAGAAAAGACACCCGGCCTGTATAGGCCAAAATAGGGTTACAATAATATTCTCATAACAGAATATGTCTTTACATATAGATACGGACATATAAACACATGTATACACAACCATGTACCATGTAAAACATGGCCTCTCAATGGTCATTATAAATATTCTCATTATCAGCTTAACTGATTATAAATATCAACATTAACATGAGACAATTTGGCTGGACCATTACTTTCCATACTAGAACTACTCATCTCCCATTTTCTTTTTTTTAAACCACTCACTCTCAAAAAAACAGAGAGAGGAAAATGTATTTTAACATCATAATATGAACAATATTTTTAAGCACAACACATGAACTGAATGCCTCCTTACTCCATATTATCATTAGCAAATGCTTCATCTTCCCTGGTTTCTTTGTGAACATATGTAAGATGGTTTTAGTCAGAAATACTATGAGTGTCCTGTTTTCTAAAGGAGACCTTAAGAGGACTGTTAGGACTATTATGCAGCGATTAGCCTGTTAGATGCCATGCATCAGTTATTATTATGATGAACTAATTTCATTAGTGAACTTTACATGACTGACAGGTTTCATTACAGAATAGCTCCTTATATAGACGTTCTTTTTGGCTGCCATCTCTTGTGTCTCGAACTCACTGTCTCACATGTGTTTTGATGCTGCCAACCAACGTAGCTACACACATGACAGCCTTTGATATAACACAGTCAGAATGTGTTTCTTCCTGCAGGGTGGACCATGGTGGAGAGCAGACGTTAAAACCTGATGTGAGGAAGGGTAAGTTTGACTCAGTCTTTCCTCATGTTATTGTGCATGAGTCAGTGTTCTATCAGTCCATCAGAAGTCCTGTCTTTAATGGACATTTGTCTCTTGTATTCAGTCACAGTGTCATTGCACACTTACTGGATCCTTATTGTTCTGACCCACATATGCAACAAGAAAAAGGCTTTTGTCCATCAAACGTCTGGATGCGATGTCATTGGAGTGAATATGGACTGTGACCTGCTAGCATGTCCCAGGTGTCTTTTTAGTCTCATGTCCTCCTCACTTCCACTCTCACATGAGCCAGATGATTTGTGTCTTTAGTCTGTGTCTGAGTACCTGTTGTGTTGATGTGTTTGTGTAGCTGGAGTCCATCTTGCTTTTGGATCAGTCATTGTCATTTGTAAGTAGCTCTGTATATATTGTCATGTGTAGCTGCAGCTTGTAGGAGGGAGACGCCCCTTTTTCTTTGTTCTCCTGTTTTTGGGTCAGGAGTTTTAGGTTCCAGCTTTGCCATTTTTTTTCTTTTGTTAGGGAACTTTAGTGTGTTTTAGTGACTTTTTGTTTGTTGATTTGGGCACTGCTCCCCTCTGAGTTCATGAACTACAGCCTAACACTGGATCCAGCCTGTGTACCAAACACTGCAGTGTTTAAGGTGCCCCAATCACTTCCTTTGTCTTTTCAGATTGTATATTTCAACTCTGACAGGTGTTAGAAAGTAACACTGGCTGACAATAGTGTTAAAACTCTACACTAGTGTCAGTGTTGCAAAAACAAAACTACCACATTACACTCACACTAATACTGACACTTAATTGTCCATTAAAACTCATATGTTTTAATGTGTTTTGTTATATTACCATAGAAGCTCAAGTTAAGTTTATTTATTAGTAGTTTGTATCATGAGTGAAGGTGGTTAGGGGGAGCAGTGAAATGTTTACAGAAAACAACAAAGACCATCCATGTGTTCAGTTGCCTTGATTTACTCTCTTAGCCATAGCATTGCCAAGATGAATTCATTTTTTGGATGATAATGGATCTGTTCTGCTTTGTAGGAACACACTGAACTGCCTGGGAAAGTTAGTTAAGACAGACAAGGTCTGCCTATATGTGTAAACACTACTCACTGTCTTTGACAGATGGGATGGTTCCAGTACCGGAGCCACGCCACATCACATATTACCAAAAGAAACTCCGATCACACTTCGAGGACAAGTTTCAGTATACACGAGAAGGCTGGGCAGAAGATAAAGAGTGTCTGATTGATATCTACACAGAGCTATACATCACAGCCAGCCCTGACATACACATCAACACACAGCATGAGGTCCAACAGATCCAGAAAGCCTGGAGGCCCAGAGACACTGAGACATCTGTCAAACCCAGAGACATGTTCCAACATCCTTCTGGAAAAAAAAGACCCGTAAAAACAGTGCTGACCAACGGAATCGCAGGAATTGGAAAGACCTTCCTGGTGCAAAAGTTTATGCTGGACTGGGCTGAAGGAACAGCCAATCAAGATGTGCATCTCATTTTCCCCTTCTCCTTCCGCCAGCTGAATCCACTGATGGGAAAACAGTTCAGTTTGGCAAACCTCATTCATAAATGTATCCCAGAGGCTAAGGGCATCAAAGAGGAGGCTCTTAATTGTATCTTTACTGCTTTAGAATCATCAGGAAACAGCAACTATGACAAGAGTGAATTCAAGCTTCTCTTTGTGTTTGATGGACTGGATGAGAGCCGCCTTCATCTGGACCTTCATGTTGATGATTGTCACTCTGTTGATGTAACTAAGTCCTCCACCACCGATATCTTGGTGAAAAACCTCATCAATGGAAAACTGCTGCGTTCCGCTCGCATATGGATAACCACACGACCTGCAGCAGCCAAACAGATCCCTCGTATGTGTGTGGATGTGGTGACAGAGGTCAGAGGGTTCACTGACCCACAGAAGGAGGAGTACTTCAGGAAGAGGTTCAGAGAGGAGGAGCAGGCCAGCAGGATCATCTCCCACATCAAGACATCACGAAGCCTCCACATCATGTGCCACATCCCAGTCTTCTGCTGGATCACTGCCACAGTTCTGGAGGACAGGTTGAAAACCAGAGAGGGAGGAGAGCTGCCCAAGACCCTGACTGAGATGTATGCAGAGTTTCTGAAGTTTCAGGCAAATCAGACCAAAGAGAAATGTGGACCAGATAAGTCCAGTCAGTGCATTTTTTCACTAGCAAAACTGGCTCTTCAGCAGCTGGAAAAGGGCAACATGATCTTCTATGAGAAGGATCTGAAAGAGTGTGGCATCGATATCAGTGATGCCTCAGTGTACTCAGGAGTGTTCACAGAGATCTTCAAAGAAGAGAAGAGAAGGAAACAGGAATTCACAACATTCTGCTTTGTTCACCTGAGCGTTCAGGAGTTTCTGGCTGCTTTCCACCTCATACGCTGTTTCATTGATGGGGACGATGAAGAGCTGGTGAACTTCCTGGGAGAGAAAAGTTGGTCATCTCTGGATGACATCCTGTACAGAGTCATGGAGAAATCTCTGAACAGTGAAACTGGCCACCTGGACCTGATGGTTCGCTTCCTTCATGGTCTCTCCCTGCAGTCAAATCAGAGACTCTTAGGAGACCTGCTGGGTCAGACAGAGATCAGTTCAGAGACCATCCAGACAGCCATCGACGACCTGAAACAGAGACGCACTCATACAGTGTCTCCTGACAGAAGCATCAACATCTTCCACTGTCTGATGGAGATGAACGACCTCTCAGTGCATCAGGAGATCCAAGAGTTCCTGCAGTCAGAGACCAGATCAGAGAAGAAACTCTCTGCGATCCACTGCTCAGCTCTGGCCTACATGCTGCAGATGTCAGAGGAGGTTCTCGATGAGCTAGACCTGATGAAGTACAACACAACAACAGAAGGACGATTGAGACTGCTTCCAGCTGTGAGGAACTGCAGAAAGTTCAGGTGAGTCCAGATGTGACCAATCAGTGCAGATTACTGGTTTAGTTCTTAGACACATTCACACTGTGTTTCTCTCTAACAGAGCTCCTTGTGTTCATTGACACATCACATCAGCTGTGTTTTTGTCTCGGATGTTCTTCTACTGTGAAAACATTGTTTTGTATGTTTCTGTTTGAAGCTGTTAAATGAATGGACAATAAATGTGTCTTTATTTGTAGTTAAAACAGCTGCATGTGGCCAAAGAGCTGCACAAACTACATAGATACAAAGACTGCAAAAACTGCAGCACAACATCATGGTATGCAAACATGCACACACATACCATTACACAAACAGTTCAATCAGGATGTCACACAACAGAATAACTCTTTAAAGTCTCTGAATGAAAGAGAAGAATTTATCTTTCACCAATATCAGCTGGAAGAACCTACAACAGAGGAATAAAGTGAAATACACTGTCAAAATGAGACGATGAGAATGATCAGAACTATTGTTACATGTCAAACAGTCAGATCAAATGAGATCACTGCTACTACTTAAAGTGTCCCTTTCATAATGTTCTGATATTTCTGTCATCACAGACTTTCTGACTGTAAACTCTCAGAGACTCACTGGGAAGTTGTGGCCTCAGCTCTGAAGTCCGACCCCTCCCATCTGACAGAGCTCGACATGAACCAGAACAGGCTGGAGGATTCAGGACTGAAGCAGCTATGTGCTGGACTGGACAGTCCTCACTGCATACTGCAGGTTCTTAGGTCAGTTAATGTTATTATTAGGCTGAGGTCCAGTTTTTAAATCATCTGTCAGGACTGACAGACAGAAAAGGACCACAGACATGTGTATCTTCAGTCACTGTTGCTCTGATGACAAATCAGATCTACTCATATGTTCAAATGTTGCTCAGTAATTCAGTGAATAATTATTATTTTCTTCCCTCCCAGTAACAGTAATCTGTATGTTTTAATGTTATCCCATATTATTAGATGATCAGTGGTATCAATGGCTCTATCAATGTCTTGTGTTGTTTTATTAGGTTGTGTGGCTGTGGTTTGTCAGAGATCAGCTCTCTGGGATCAGCTCTGAAGGCTAACCCCTCCCAGCTGAGATATCTGGACCTCAGTGGGAACCACCTGCAGGATGTGGAGCAGCTACGTGGTTTTCTGGAGAGTTGTGGACTGCAGACTCTGAGGTCAGTCTCAATAGTTTTATGTGTTGTGATGTAAAGTTTGTGGTGGGGTGAGCTCTGAAGTCCCAAGACTGCAGATCCTCGGGTCAGGGTAAATCTGGGTGTTGATCCAGTCTTCACATTTCATTGTTGTATATCAGCATGAGTTGTAGATATAACTAGTACAAATGAGTTCCAAAATAAAATTGTTGGAACTTTCTGGTGTCAAATATTTCCGACAAACATATGTGAATATAGAAAACACTTCAACAACATGTAGCGCTCCCCTCTGTAGTCATATTGATGATGTTATGTGCGATCACAGACGGAGATCCAGAAGCAGGTACATTTACTCACTTTAATAGAGAAAACAAAAAACTACCACTGAGGCGAAAACTGAGCTGAGTCCAAAATATAACCAAAAACAACCACAAGGGCGAACTACGAGGTAACTTGAAGGAGGAACGACAAACAACCACGAGGGCGAAGCACAACTCAGTTCCAGGGCGAGAAACAACCGGGTGGCGTGGCTGGAGGCCTAGGCAAAAAACAAGGTAAGTCACTGGTCACTTAGAACGGACAGAAAGGTGGCTGGTTGCTTAGTACGAAAATAGCAGTGAAGAACTGGCGCCGAGGAGAAGGGAGGCGGCGCTTAAGTAGCCGGCGGAATGACGGGAAACGGAACCCAGGTGAGAAGAAGCCACGACTCCACCCAGCTGGACCATCGCGCCTGGAAAGAACAAAAACAAGGAAACGAGCAAGAAATGAAAAACACAGGAAGTGCCAGAGGAGCAACTCTCACCACATTACAGATGAGGGCAGGCTTTTAGGTTCTTTTAAAGTATTTATCCAATGTTTCTTAACCCTGATTAACTCAGTTTTAATTATTATCTTGGATGTCCCTTTAATACACACAAGTGCAGTGTTTAACCCATCAATCAAATGGCCATCTTTAAATTATATTTTTAATGAAGATCTTAACTACGTCTGCATATGTCTCTGCAATTGAATCACTGCCCTTTCTCAGGTGAGTAATAAGTAACACAACACAAGGTTTTAGAAAAATAATTCTCAGTTATTTAAGAAAAGGTTAATGCTGGTGAACTAGCTGAACTAAGAAATGAAAATAAAATTAGAATATTGTTTTGGAGCCTTAAACATCAAATGTCACTTTTTTAAAGAAAAACACTCCAGCTGTTTGGAGGCAAAAACACAATATAACCTTTTTTCTTAACCCTCTAATGAATTCAGAAACTCAGTTTACCAACCTCAAGGTCACTTAAACAAAAGTTGCGGCCCCCACACCTTAATACACTCTATAAAGCAGCAACTTAAATGATTACAGACTGACATATACCGCAGCAGGCCTGATGCGGTGCTTGTGTTCGTGGACGCCCAAAACTTAATGGCCGCTTCACTCTGTGAGCAAAATAAAACAAGCACCTGAGGTGTTCCAGTCCCGTCCTCCAACAGTCACAGGAGCAGGCTCAGCATCAGCATCTCACCACAGACTCCGTCTACTGTCTCTATCCTCTCTTCTTGCCGGAAGAAACTCCCAAGTCCTAGTGGCTCCAACCTCCGTCCGTGTCTCTTCTCTGTCCTCAGGTGGAAAACAGCAGATGAGCTCCTCAAACAGTCGACTGAGTGAGTCCAACTAGAGCTAGAAAAAGTCCCTTCACTTGTCATCAACTGACTTGAATCTATTCTTCCAGGTGGCTAACAGCTAGCTTTAGCATTAGCACCAAACATAAACCGTCTGAACTTCGTGCTGAAAGTCTTCCCGCCTCTCAGTATGCTGCTAGACTTCTTCTCACAGATTGTCCTGTCAACAACCTTAAGACACAAGTTACACACCGTTTTGTGCACTGCTAACTTAGAAATGAAGACAGAAAATCTCTGTGTTACACATGTTTCTCCGACACACCTCTCCTAGTCTGTGTCACACTGTGCTCACGGTTCTGTCACTTGTTATTAACCCCATCTATGCTGGTGGGACATCTTTCAGCAACATTCTTTAACATAACACAACAAACATGTAACACTTTAAATCACATTTTAAATGCTTACACACTTAAACTTGAACTGAAATGATCAACACTCATTAAAACATGTGGGGATTTTAAACTGGGTTACAAACAAAACACATTTAGGAATGAAACCTTCTAGATGTAGGCTTCACTCAAGAGATTAAATGATGATGGATTGTGCAAGTACATCTATAACATTAAACTGCAACTCATTAAACAAGACGAAAATATGAATTGACACACTATGAACACAAAGTTAACTAGAAAGCATTTCCTGCAGAAAATGTGAGTTTGGTTGCTGCAGCTGAAGCATTGCTCTGAATGATGTGAAGGATTGCTCTGAATTGCTGGAGAATCTGCAGTCTGAATTTAAGTTGCTGAAACACTTTGAATAGATGAAGCTGTTTTATTGTGAAAAGTAGAAAACCTTTGAACATTAGGAAGTTATGAAACAGAAACTGCTGAAGATGAACAATATGAAGTCACTGACCTTAAAGAATAGCCTGGAAATACACCATAAAGGTCTGAGGCTGGAATCATATCTAAAGCTAATAAGGACAGGCTGTATGGTTTTAATGTGGAAAAGTATCAGAGTTACCTCCCCCAGAACATTTTGGATGAAGTAGAAGCCATTTCCTGCATTCTGGTGGATTTCAACAGCTATTATACTGACAGAAGTAAAGGGTTAACTCAACAACTATTACTGAGAGATTCAATAACTCCTTATTTATTTTAAGCCATGATGACAAATATAAAACCAACTGAAAATGAAACAGTTCTGTCAGCCTCATGGTGGCACTACACTAACAGGTTATTAGAACAAAATGTTTACATCTGTTACTGTCTACCTCTGTGCCACCATGACTTTAACCACAAAAACCACATTTCTGTTTCACTGTATTCCCAATGAGGCCATCAGCTGCACTGTCAGGTTTTAGAGACTTCACAGAACAGATCAGATTAAACAGATTAGAAACAGATTACCCAAAGCCTCCAAAAAAAACTGCACAACAGGTAACTTAGTTCACATGAATCTGTGCTGATGTGTCTGCTTGTGTTGATCAGCACACAATCAGTTCACATGAAGTGACTGAAACACAGAGGGAGGATCAATATAGAAGGAAACCCGCTCCCTGTCTCTCACTCCTGGCCTGCCCTATATGCCATAACGTCTGCTGCACGGTGTGCTTGCAGCTGAATCTCAGACCTCACCTGGCAACAATACATTTTTTTCTGATTGGCTGATTCCTGTTCTCTGCCATAGAAATGACAGATGATTAATAATAAAAATGTACAAACATAATTCACAAATTATAACCACTGACATTACTAAGCTTAGACAATAGTGTCCTTTCATGTTGTAGAATTGTTTTTTTCATTGCACTGCTCTACTTCTTACAATTATTCAGTATTGTTAAATGTACACATTTCATTTCTTTCAGGCTGAGCAGCTGTAACCTCTCAGAGAGAAGCTGTGAAGCTCTGTCCTCAGTCCTCAGCTCCCAGTCCTCTAGTCTGAGAGAGCTGGATCTGGATAATAATGACCTGCAGGATTCAGGAGTGAAGCTTCTTTGTGCTGGACTGGAGAGTGCTGACTGTGGTCTGGAATCACTGAGGTCAGGATCTGGTTGTTGATCATTTAAATGCATACCTTAACATTATGTTTGAAGCTTTTCTACATGCAGTTCATGTGTTGACATGTGGAGGCTTTCAGACACTAATGTGCACTGAATTCTACACAAGTAAAAAGATCTTTATTGTCATTATTCACAACAAATTTCCATTCATTCATCAATAACAACTAATTTGCATTTCTTTCAGGCTGAGCAGCTGTAACCTCTCAGAGAGAAGCTGTGAAGCTCTGTCCTCAGTTCTCAGCTCCCAGTCCTCTAGTCTGAGAGAGCTGGATCTGGATAATAACGACCTGCAGGATTCAGGAGTGAAGCAGCTGTCTCACAGATTAGGGGGTCCAGACTGCAGATTGAAGACTCTCAGGTCAGGATCCAGCTTTTTGATCATCAGTTAAATTCTGCTTCATGTTCATGTTGAAGATCTGTTGGATTTTTCTTCTTTCTTCTTGAGTTCATGACATGTTTTGTACCTCCAGTCTGTCAGGTTGTCTGATCACACAGGAGGGCTGTGCTTCTCTGGCCTCGGCTCTGGCCTCCAACCCCTCCTATCTGAGAGAGCTGGACCTGAGCTACAATCATCCAGGAGACTCAGGAGTGAAGCTGCTGTCTGCTTTACTCAACAGTCCAGATTGTAGTCTGAAGACTCTCAGGTACACAGAGACCACAGAGCATGAGTCCTCCTCAGTCTGTCAGTTTAGCTCATATATCCACAGCTGTTGATGGATGGACTGAAACTGCAGAGAAGAAATAATCACTGATCCCTGATGTTCATCTTCCTCCATCATTAAGTGTCCATCATGTTAACTTCACTTTTCTTTATACACGTTCTTCATATCAAAATACATACAGACTGATTTTCAGTCACACTTAGTGCAGATCAAATACAAAATGATGCCCTACTTATTAATGTCCTCAGCTGTAAGAACCACTGAATTATTTCCACAAACAAATGTTCCTGAAACAATCCATATGTGAAGCTTCAGAGGAGACAACAACACAATGGTAGAAGGAGGAGTTCCTTCAGTCAGAGACAGAGAGCAGGGAGACACTACAATATTATCACTGTAAAAACTACACACAGACATGAGTGAATGTATTTATTTGAAGTGTGTCAGAAACTCTTCCATCCATGACACATGTGAACCAGGCTTGTGTTTGCATATAGAGTGAAAGGAACAAACAGTCAGAGACAGTGTGGCTTGTTTGCTGCTTTGGATAAATGCACAATGCTGAGATCAAACCTACACTGTTGCTGCATGAAGAGGATTTTACAGTAAAGCACTGACAGAGAGCAATATTTCACAGAATGGAGGACATGAATAAACACAGAGCAGATCAGGAGAGACTCTTCTGGAGTCGACACAGATGAGTTTCAGTCTGTTTGTGTGTCTCTGACAAACTGAGGAACTCTGCTTCATGTTGATCAGCAGTTTGGACTCATGTTGGTTAGAAAATCATTCTGACTGTGTTTCTTCCTGCAGGGTGGAGCATGGTGGAGAGCAGTGGTTAAAACCTGGGCTGAGGAAGTGTAAGTTTGACTCAGTCTTTCCTCGTGTTATTGTGCATGAGTCAGTGTTCTATCAGTCCATCAGAGCTGTTGTAGCGCAGCCTCGGCGGTTGGATTTCTTTGGTGTTTACTGGAGTTTATTACTCCCCAGCAGGAGTTTTAGGTTCCAGCTTTGTCATTGGTTTTCCTTTTTTCTCTTGTTAGGGAGCTTTAGTGTGTTGTAGTGTCTCTGTGTTTGTTTGGGGCACTGCTCAGCTCTGAGTTCATGAACTGCAGCCTAACACTGAAACCAGCCTGTGTAGCTGCCGATCTGAGAGTGGGGACGAGTGGGGAGGTGCAGACATGCTGTGTGTGGGTTTCCCCTCAGCCTGGGACATAACAGAGACAACCAAAGCAGACAAAAGACAAAATCCAATAAGAGACCACAAAGGGTTGAAAAGGTCCAAACACAGGAAGAAACAGCTCCACAGTCCAAAAGCAGGCAGGACTCAGACACAAAGAATCTCATCCAAAGGGTCAGACTGGACTGATGGACTGAAGAGTGAAGACACTGAGACACTGAGCTGTGAGCAGCATTATTAGGGTTAGGGTTAGGGCGAGAAACGCCACTGTTTAAGAAAACGAGTTACCACCAAAATAAGTTTCACACGGGGTCTCTGTTTAAAGCTTTTAATCAATTAGTAACAAAACACGTTATCCGCCATGTTTCCCTGCACCGCTTCTTCCCTTTTTCCCAATCTGCTACAAACGCCCTGATTTTCAGCACAATGCAGCATTTCCATTCAACCAATCACGGGCAGCTTTCCAACTGTCATGGCGGAGGGTTTATATGAAAACTAGAAGTTTCATATAAACCCTTTTTGGAAAGAAAACACTTTTTTCTGGATTTATAGCGTTTTGGAAGCAATCTCTTCATTTGTTAGGCGGGACAGCCGGAACCAGTTAAACAAGCTTTTACTGACAGCTCTGAACAGACCACATTAACTTATCATTCATTTTAGTGCAGCCGCCACAACTTCCATTTCACAAACCATTGTTTAATCTTCAGTTATTATATTTCCTTTTATTTTGCTTTGTGCTTTGGTTTCATTCTGTAACACTGGACTTATTTTTATGAAGGTTTGAACTCTGACAGTGAACAGGAGAGAAAGGAGTATAAAGTGTGTAGTGAGGGGTTCACAGCCTTAAAGCATCTAGAATAACTGTAAAAAATAAAGCCCATCACTTCACGGATTTCACCTTTTGCGGGTTATTTTTGGAACGTAACCCCGCGATTAACGAGGGACCTCTGATGAGAAGGAAGAGACTGGGCTCTCAGCTGCAGTAAAGGGGGCAGGTCTGGCTCCAACACAGGTTTCAATGTGCAAGATGTCTTGCCCTCACATTCTTCTTCCATTTCCACTTGTCCTGAAACTTCGGCCTTCGCTGTCAACCTTCCTTTTCTTACTCACACTTGCCATTTTAGAAATGGGCAATAAAAAAACACAGATCACTGGCAAACAGGGTGGTGAGAGTTTGACCATGTTTGCTGCCATCTTGTGGTGAAATGTTAAATATATATAAATAATAATCATTTTTAAAGGTGTGATTTCATCCTGTGGACAACAGTACTGGTGGCATATTATGACATTATTGATTTTATGACAGAGGCTTCGGCCCAGTGAACATATGAACTGGACTTTTGGTCTGTTCTACAGGAAAAACCCTCAATGATAATGCACCAACAATCCCAACCAAAGAAAGGAACATAAGGACAGAAGAACCAAACAGGAAAGAAAATAGAAATAACTATTGTATATATAACCTAGAAAATTTCACAAGACATTTTGAGTGGGCCAATGCGCGCTCACCCACACTCTGCTGCCGGTCCGCCCCATTATATACCACCAAACCTCATTCCTGATCACCGGCAGATGTGAAAGATGCCACTGATGACATTTCATGCTTTTACAGTGTTTCTGATTGGTTTTATATAAGGTTTAATAGGCCCCAAGCTTCTCCATTCATTCTGGATGGAGGAATCCTAAAGATGTGGATGTGACTTTGGCTGCTATTTTATGAAGTTTGGTAAAAGACATGAACATGAGGACTCAGTATGATAAAGTCCAACTCCTTATGAGCAGTTTGCAGTTGAAATGAATATTCCGTGTAGAGGCATGCCAGACTGATAGGCTTCCAAAGTTAGCTGGGTTTCCCATTATTTCCTATGAGGGGGGTTAGGTCAGCTTAAGTGGCTTGCCTGTCAAAACAAAAAGTGGCACAGACATGGGGACTCAATATGTCAGAGGTCTAATGTTTATCTACATTTTACACTTTGAATGAAGGTTCTGTGTGAAAGCATGCCCAAACGCCATGCCTTCAAAGTTTTGACAGTGATTTGATGCATGTGGGGAGGGTCGATCGCAGTTTTTCTGGATTTTTTCAAACACTGTTTATCCGATCGCTACCAAACCTCAGATGGTAGTAGTCCTGACCGAGCCGGTCGATTTGATGTATAATTTGTAGGGGTGGCTAGCGCTAGTTAGCTGTGTAATGAATTAGAGGCTTTTATTTTGAAAATCAGTGTGTGTCTGTGTAAGTGTGTGTGTGTGTGTGGGGGGGGGGTGGGTTGGGGACACTCCCTAATGCATGTTAAAACATGTTTAAGTGTTTTATTTTGAAAATCTACACTTCAGCATATCCTGTTATTGTGCAGGGTCTTTTATTTTGAAAATCCATGTTTGTGTGTCTGTGTGTTGGCAGGTGTGTATAGTGTGTGTCTGCATATTTCTGGGTGGCTTGTGTGTAGTTTACCAGGCCTAGTAAGGTCTGTAATGATTTGGAGGCTTTTATTTTGAAAATCAGTGTGTGTGTGTCTGTGTGTGTAGTTGTGTGTGTTCCTGTATGGAGCTTTTGGATGATGCTCTTTATCCAATGATACAGTTGATGCTGCTGTTCTTCTCATGTTCTAAATGTGTCGTCTGTCTTTACTCACATTGCTGCAAATATCCAGTTTGTGTTTGAACACAAAGCTGATAGTTGTGTGTTTGTTCATTCAAACATTAGTGACAAAAAGTCTGATGATAAACTTTGTATGAATGAACAACACATCAGTCAGTAAAGACAGAATGAAGCCATCAGATGTGTCAGATGATAAACTGCAGCTGTGTCTTTTTCTCTCCATCAGATTTCTGTCAACTTGAAGTCGACACAAACTCAGTGAACACAAAGCTCAAACTGTCTGACAACAACAGGAAGGTGACACATGTGAGAGAGGAGCAGCCATATCCTGATCATCCAGACAGATTTGACATGTGTCCTCAGCTGCTGTGTAGAAATGTTCTGACTGGTCGCTGTTACTGGGAGGTCGAGTGGAGAGGAGGGGTTTATATATCAGTGAGTTACAGAAGAATCAGAAGGAAAGGACGCAGTGATGACTGCTGGTTTGGAAGAAACAATCAGTCCTGGAGTCTGATCTGCTCTGATCTTTCTGGTTACTCTGTCCGTCACAATAACAGAGTAACATCCATCTCCTCCTCCTCTGTCTCTCACAGAGCAGCAGTGTATGTGGACTGTCCTGCTGGCACTCTGTCCTTCTACAGAGTCTCCTCTGACACACTGATCCACCTCCACACCTTCAGCACCACATTCACTCAGCCTCTACATGCTGGGTTCTTGTTGGGTTCTGGTTCCTCAGTGAGTCTGTGCTGTGTGTAGAAGCAGAGTGTGTGGAAGTGACAGCAGCTTCAACTTTGTGCTTTAAATGTTGATGATGTTTCACTTTCATTTGAATCACTGACTGTGATTTCAGGTCAGAACATGTTTTTTGTTTTTGCACCAACAACCAAGTTACATATTTGCTGCTGATAGAAGGTCTTAGGAATCAGATGGGCAAGCTTTATTCTACTGTTATGTAATGTATACAATGAAAATCTGACACAAATGAGGGCGGGTATATTGAGTCTGTGCAAACAAAGAAGTTTGTTCCCTGACATGAATGAATGTAACTGCAGCAGAGTAAAGATATCTTTGCTAAATTAGTATAATGTTAGGCCAATCAAATTTCATGATAATGTAATCACAAATTAAATGTAGATTTCCTTTAAATCCAATTATGAGACAGCTGTATTATTCAGAAACAACAGAATACAGAACAATCACAGTAGCACCAAAGGAAAGTGACTGAATGAGATGCCCTTTACATTAAACTGTAACCCGGAACTGTGTGACACCGTTTGTTTGTCTAATTTACAGACTGGCATGCCGAACATGTACCCACTACCACCAGTGTAAAATGCTCTGGACAGAAAGTTCCACTGAATGTTGGATGTGATGAAAGTGAGTGAGCAAACACTGGTGGTCTGGTCCTGACAGACCTGTAGATGACTCTGTCAGAGAAGAAATCACAGCGCTGACTTTCTGGGTTCACCAAGATCACTCTCACTCACACTCACTCTCAACTGCACAGTTGACCGTCTGATACCAACGTACATGGGGGTGGTAACTGAAATCCAACAACAAAACACTTAGAACAATGTAACTGTATTATTAAGACCACATATTGTACGACGTCTCGTGCCTTTTTGTTGAGTCGTCTCTTCTGTTAGAGCTGATGACCTGCTGTCTGTAGCTTCCATCTGCCCCTTCAGGTACACCTGTACACATGATTTATGGAGTGTCTCAGCTCATTCATAGTAGCCTATATAAAACATCTTTCTGTGTGCTAGTTTACACCATCTCTTGCCTCTTAGTGTCAATCTGCGATGTTTCGCAAACTGTGGATCTGTATAGAAGTTACAAAAATGCTTTTACCATTTCCAGAAGGGTTTAACCCTCTGGGCATCCTAGAGCCAAAACGTGTACATTTTGCTTTTTTTTGTATTTTGGTTCTCAATATATCTGTCAGTTTAAAGGCTAAATGTACAAAACTTGGCCAGGGATATTTTTTTATGATTATTTACAAAAATCAATTGTCCCCATTTTCGCAAGTTGTACAAAATGGGAGATAAAAACTTTTGTTACGTTCAGCACCCTTAGGTACACGTTTGGCCAATTGACTCCCATTATATCAGCAAATCTTTGATATACTCTAATCCTGACATATTATTATGTTTTCCCAACATATCCCTTATAGTTTTGAACGTTTTCCTTTAAAAAAAAAAAACAAAACACATTTTAGGTGTTATGACACACAATGGGGGGGGGGGGGGCACAGCTCCCTCACAGTTTTTATAAAGACCTAATTTTGCAAAATGCAAGGAAATAAAATAACTGAACTTCATAAAAATGGCTTTGGTGTGTTCAGCTTGATATAAAAGAGACAATAGAGAATCATATTGTGCATGTGAGTGTTTGTGTGAGTGTGTGTGTTAAATCAAAGTCTAAAACAATCAAGTTTGTTGATAAACAAGTGGTGTTAGTGTTGCTGAGAATATATTGTGTGTGTGTGTGCGTGCACGTAAATTCAAATGATGAAAAGATAGATCATACAGAGGGTCCGTTCTCCTATTGGATGTGTGCACCATGTTTATGTAGGTGCATCTTTGAAGTCTAGAAGAACATGGTACAGTTTTATCTGGCCAGTCATGCCACCACGAGCAACCATGAAGAGGAGATTACATTTTGGAGAGGCACTTGCTGCCATTTTGAGGTCCCCCAAGGCCACTGATGAAAACACATCATCCTCTGACAGCCAGGAAGTATCCACATAGGAATTTTCCATTGTCCAGAGGAGGACCTTGGCAGCACCACTGGGGAGGAAGAGGGAGAAGAAGAGCAAGAGGAGGAAGAGGAAGAGGAGGAAGAGGAAGAGGAAGAAGAACAAGCAGAGGAAATGGATGACAGCAACTGGAGATTTCACTGGAGTTCCAAAAATGGTAAAGTGACAAGGGTGTAGATTTGCGTTTGACATTGGTGGGGGCCTAAGATTCCAATGAAATTTAACCCCTCCTGCACCCAATGAGAATCTGTGTTTGTTCAGGAGGTGATCAAATTATTGGTGGGGACATGCCCCCTCCGTCCATGCTATTACACCCTTGCAAAGTGATGCTCCCACTAATGAACAAAGGTGTCTATTTGTCACATTTTGCTCTGAGATCAGGATGATCAGCAGCCTCTAGTGAGCAGCCTCAAATGAGGATCCCGTCAGCTCTCCCTCCTCCAGCGGCTCCCTGCTTCTAGCGGAGGCGAACCCTCGTCAGTGTGCACTATCAAGCAGCCGCCAGAGAAGTGCGTATTGGGATCCGGCTCGAAGGACCAATTTATGTTAGGAATAAAACAGATAGGAAATATCAGCTGTTCATCACTCAAGTGCTTTTATTCCTGCAGGAAGGAGCAGTCACACACACAGACAGCAGCCTCTGTAGGAGTGCTCAAGGTCTTTTCAGAGCAGCTCCCTTCTTATACCCTCTGTTATCTGACAGACACGACTTCTCAGAATACACACATCTTAGAATAGGCACAAGCACAATCATAAAACAGGATCACAGGACTATGATAGTAATGATTAATCACCATACACTATAATTAATTAATAGTAAAAAGCAAATTAAGGTAGAATTCTTCCAACAAGCACCTTTAACTTTTTGTTTTCCTGAGGACATGCATTCCAGTGTGGAGCTACTGTGCCAAATGTGGGGCCCATGTCTGCAAAATGCATCATGATGCACCACCGTGCTGCCGCAGAGGACTGCAAGAGGACAGCAAGAAGGTTCCTGGTTCCATTCTGACTGGGGTGGCGATTTTGTGTGGAATTTGCATGTTCTCCCTGTGCCTGCGTGGGTTCTCTCCGGGTACTCAGGCTTCCTCCACATTCTAAAGACAAGTTAGGTTAATTGGTCACTCTAAACTGCCTGTAGGTGTGAGTGTGAGTGTGAATGGTTGTTTGTCTGTGTTGCCCTGCGATGGACTGGTGACCTGTGCAGGGTGTACCCCGCCTCTCACCCGAAGTTAGCTGGGATAGGCTCCAGAACACCCCCCCCCCCACCATCACCCCCGGGTTAGAGGTTTAAACATGTAGCAACATTATCAGCATGAACATGTTAAGCTAGTAAGCTAACAACAAGCAGGAGGAGCAAACCGCGTCTTACCTCATAAGCTGATGAAGGAGGGTCTGACCGTCGTTCGCGCCACGCGGTTTTTATCATGGTCCAAGGGTCCAATCAGATGTCCCCTTCAGTGACCATGCACCTGGCTGTCATAGGACGGACTGTCAGTCAGTCAGTCAAATGTCAGCCATGTTGGTCAGTTTGTAACTGGTATCTTTATTGGTTAAGAAAAGGCCGGTCATTAGTCAAAATAATAAGTGTACTCAGTAACAAATTGTGATGTTAAAAATAGCGAAGTACATTATTTTGTTACATTTGTACTTAAGTACAAGTAAAAGTACTGGCTTAAAAATAAAGTACAAGTACCCAGAAAAACTACTTAATTACAGTAACTTGAGTATTTGTAATACTGTTACTGCCACCCTTGGATATATGCAGTGCTTCCCCTGGATATGTGCAGTCCACCCCTGGACACATGCAGTCCACCCCTGGATATATGCAGTCCACCCCTGGATATATGCAGTCCAGTGCAGTGAGGCATGCTCTGATCTGTACAATGGAGAAACCAAACAACTACTCCAAACACTGGCCTTCAATGTTTGTCAAAGTTTGTCTTCAAACAAGATGCTTATGTTTAAGGCAAAAGCTGTGACCTTGTTCAACATCCTGACACAGGATCATCACTTGATGGTGTCATAAACATTCCAATTTAAGACTAGTGGTTAAGGCCATAAAAACTCAGTGGACAAGACATGTCTCTGGTTCTCTTCCAGGCAGGTTTACACATAGTGGAGGTTCCATGGTGTAATGGTTAGCACTCTGGACTCTGACTCCAGCAATCTGAGTTCAAATCTCAGTGGAACCTTTTGTTTGGACAGTAATCCTGGTGTCCTATCTACACAGATCAGTCTATGGAGAAGTCCACAGTCTGTTCATTGGTCCAGCTGTAGTCATTAATTACTGAAATAAATCAACCTTTTCATGATATTCTACTTTCAAGTGTTTATTTCTTTTAATTTTGATGGTTATAACGACAACCAATGAAAACCCACATTCAGTAGGTCAGGAAATGAGAATATGTGAAAAGGTTCAATATTGAAGACACCTGGAGCCACTCTAACCAGATAATGAACTCAAAACACCTGCAAAGGCCTTTAAATGGTCTCAGTCTAGTTCTGTAGGCTGCACAACCACAGGAAAACTGCTGACTTGACAGTTGCCCAAAGGACGACCATTGACACCTTGCACAAGGAGGGCAAGACACAAAGAGGCTGGCTGTTCACAGAGCTCTGTCCAAGCACATTAACAGAGAGGGAAGGGGAGTACAAGCAAGAGGGAGTACAAAGTGTTCTGCCCAAACAGGGACTTGAACCCTGGACCCTCAGATTAAAAGTCTGATGCTTCCAATACTTCACTAGTACACGTCATGTAGTGCAGTGAGTCCTGATTGACTTGCAATTGACCCTTTATACAAGGGGGATTAGCTCAAATGGTAGAGCGCTCGCTTAGCGTAAGAAGGGGTCCGATTTTCTCGCTGTCGCACGCAAGGGAAAAAGTTGAGAAAAATGTGGAGCCCCGCTGTGCGCGGACAAACGTCTCGTGTAGCGGTATTGAGGCAATATTCCTGTTCATTATAAAGGAGTTTAAGTGAAATATGAAACAAATCATCTGCCATGGGCTGGACTCGAACCCGTAGTCTGTGCGACAATGTATAGAGTTGTTGGAGTGTTTAAATCCCACAACGTGCGTAAAATAATTAATGATTGATTTAGCTTAGTTTAGATATGTTTAAATATATTACAATATCAACAGATGTTTTTTAGTTTATATGCCCCGTCCAATGACTTGTGATGTTTACCTGTTTATGGTTTAATAATATGAACAATGAGCAGTCAACGTGTTTTTGTGTGGGAGCTTCTTTGATAAAGATCAGAGTGAATCTTAAATGTTTATATGATTTATCAGAACCAATATAAAACAAATACAAGTGAATACACACACACACACTGCATACAGGACTATAAAATACTATTCAGCCCATTCACCCATGTGAAAATATATACAACATATACAGGTCAAATATTAGGTCAAATATTACACAATGTACAATTATACAATAAAATTCAACAGCACTGCATAAAGACAGACAGGCTTGTTGATTTAAACATAAGAAAATTGCTTATATACAATATATACAGGCCAAACATTGTACAGTGTTTACTGTGGATGTTTTTGCTGGCGCAGCCACTCATCCAGAGACATTCCACTGGATGAACGCGAGCAAAATGTGGCATTACCATATCTACTGTGGCCAAACTCTGCTGTTTTAGGATGCCCACATTTGCTGCATGTGTTGAAGGTAACCCTTCTCACATACTTCCTTTTTTGGACTCCACTCTCCTCCAGAGCCCGCCGCCGCCTGTTCCTCTGAGTGAAACGGGACACAGTAGGAAGAGGAGCAGCAGACGCAGGAAGAAGTGGAGCACCGGATGCTGCAGTACCAGAAGCTGCCATCACCACTGGCACAGTCATGTTTGGGTTCAGAACTAACGTGCCTAACCCAGCTGCTGAAACAGGCTGTGCAGTTTCTGATGCTGTGGGACCAGGTACTGTGGGCGCAGGTGTGATGGGGCGCTCCCTGATGCGCCGGTGACCAGGCCGCAGAGGAGGAGCCTGTCCTTCCTGATTTGGTGGAAGTACCAATGTGTGTCTTGGGCCTGATATGACTGGTGCTTCATCCAGTGGTTCCCTCAGAGCAGTAAGCCGGGTTTGAGCCACAGGAATTGAGGCAGATGGAGCCGGTCCCTGATTAAGGACACTCAATTCCTGATTCTTCTGCCGCCGTTGAAACCTGAAAATACATCATTTGCAGGATGCTGTCCTTCTCCATTACTGGACGTGGATGGGTGGGGTGGAGCAGAGGCCTGAGGACTGGTTGTCAAAGATCTTTTGAAGATCATGGCAGGGGTCATCCTCACAGAGCACTGATACTGTGATGTCCTCCATGATCTCCTCCTGAAATCCCTCATCTTGCAGGTCCTCGTCATTTATTTGCTCCACCAACCTGTCCTCCTCTTCAGGGTTCTGGAGCACTGGAGTCAATGTTTTGCCTGTCTGGCTGTACAGATACTCCACCCCCAGCAATTCACCTACAAGAAAAAAACAAAAAAGAAAGTGTTCTTAATATTTTGTCCAGAACATAAAAGGTTATACAGATAATGTTTCAAAATACAAAAATGTGGATTGATGAATAAATGATTTATATTGGTGTTAAATGAGTATTTCTTGCCTGTGTATACTCCAGGAGGGCGGTAGCGCTCATCCCAGGGCTTCCCAAACACAACTCGGCTGAGCTGGTCCACAGCCTCTCGCAGGGCACTGCCATATGATCGGATGGAAGAGGCTCCTTTTACAGCCTCTTCCATCCGATCTTCATTCCATCGCATCAAGCCTTCAAGGAGATAGGCCTGAAAATGTGCATCACTGGCACTGGTTCCTAAAGGTTAAATAAAATAGGAAAAAGGGTCACACACGCGCAAGATATGTGCTACATTTGAGTTACTATGAGGTTACATGCAATAGAGTTATGTAAATACATGAAAAATCATCATTATAACCAGAATTAATGAGGAAAAGTAATTAAATTAGTTTCTTGTGAGATAAGATCTGTTCTGACATCAGAAAAGGACTGTAATATTACTGTAGAATGTGACATTACTTTAAAGTAATGGAAACAGTTGCAGTGCTTATAATACTTAAAGAGACACTGTAATCCATATGGGATACCTGGGATGAAGCGGTTCAAGTGGAGGTGGAAAGACTCCAGGGAGGTAGAGCCACGGGCACACCTGTAGCAGCACAGCTCCAAACCACCTTTCTTCAGTGTCCCCTTCTTAATGTAGAGTGGGAAGTTCTCTGGGTCTTGGATACACAGTACATGTTTCTGCTGTTCTTTCCATATTTGCTGGATCCGATCATGGTCCAGTAGAGGAACTCCCAGAGTGTCCTTCCCATCCACACTGTCAAAGTGATCAATCAGTGATCCAATCAGGTTGGTGGTCTCCTCCATCCCTCTGGTCCTCCTGCGGCAGTGCAGTGCCAACTCCCTCCGGGTAATGCGAGCACTGAGTGCCTTTTCTGAGAGGTGGCCGGTCTTCTTTGCTGCTAGCTCCCCCTCCTTTGCACGGCGAAGAGCAGCGACATCCTCTGGATCCCATTCAAAGATGCACGTGGACAGACGTGCCATGAAGACTCCATAGAGTGGATGAGCCTCTGTTGTGACACCTGCAGCAAATCTCCGCATAAAATGCCAGATGTCAAGGCGCACTTCGAGGTCATCCCACTCTGAAAACATGGCCTTAACACGAGACTGGCCATGCTGACTGCAGCAGTCTCTGTCCACATACATCACTTTTGGGGGCATCTGTCCTGCCTCCCGATAGCGCTTCATCAGGCCAGCTGAAAGACAAAGACAGATGTAATTTTGGCCTTGACCTCATGCAGTCGCCCCAGAACATCCCTGGCGTATACAGCTAACAGCCACTTAGGTTTAGGTATGGCAGGTAAGGGAGGAGGCTCAAGGAACACAGGAGGCTGCACAAGGGAGGACTTTGCAAATGGCTCACAGGCAGTGAGGTACTGCAGTACACGCTGCGACCATGCCTCACCATGTTGCTCCATCAACTTCTTGTGAAGCTGAGTCGCACTGTTGCCCAATGTCCTCTCCCTCATCATCCTCACCACCCGGTTGTCACATGAGTATCTAATGAAAGACCAGTGTAATAACACAAATGCAGTTTTTGGTTAAACAATAACACAAATCAAAGCACCTAATAATGTTTGATCTTAATTATGACTTACCTGTATGTCAATAAAGCAGGAAACTGACTGCGGTGGCCCATATCCAGTTGTCCTAAGATGTCTTCGGACCAGGCTGGATACTTTTTTGTGCAGCGTTTGCACTCCAAGTACTCTGTTGCAAGGTCATACCACCCGTCGATGTCTAAGACCTTGCGCACAGTACGATACAGTCCTGCCGCTGTTAGTCTGTGTTTACCACAGTCTGGGCGAACACAGACAAGAGGGAACTGCCACATCTTCAGCGGCATCCATAAAAAAAGGGGCAACAGAAGAAGAGGTCAGGTGAGGCGGGCAGCTGACTGTGAATGAGAGGGGGCTGAGGAGGATGCCACCAAAGCTTCAGCTGGGGCACTAGCTCTGGCTTGCCAGTGTGTAGGTTGGCCTTGAAGAGGGTCTTACGGATCCACTCCTGCTGGAAAGGTGGAAGCTGATCCTTCCAGTGACGAGGGAGCTCAGTAGGTGGCTGATGATGTGGAGGGTCTGGTATTTTTACCACTAGAGGCGGACCAGCACGGGCCTCTGAATGAGCAATGGCTGGAGCTTTTGAAGGAGAAATGCAGAAAAAAATAATATAAGGATGACTGTTGTATTTGATCGCAGTCCACAATCTGCCTGCACAGCATACATTTGGACAAGCATTAATAGATTATGATTATAATTAATAGTTAGACATAAAAAATAAGAGACCGCTGTGGTTTCTTATTTTTTCCAGAGCTGTATTTGAAAAGGATTAGATGGAATAGAGCAAAGAAAATAAGTTGTGATGAATTTAGTATAAAGTAGTGATGCCCACAGACATGAAGCGTGCACACAGTTGCAGTGATGAAAAACAGTTACTGTGATCATTAAAACAATGAATCTCCTCCGTCCTGTTCAGGGGATTAGACAGATAGTGAGTGAGAAAAGCAAGTGATGTTAGTGAAAATGTTATCCAATGATTGTTTCTCAACGGGAAACACAAATGAAAACACCAACACCTTTGGATACCCTTGAGGTTTTGAAGAGGTGCACTCAAAGAATGCATCCCGCTTGAAGCTTGATGCGACATAATCCTGTACTGTAAACAAAAATATTTGAAAAAACAGTGATTTTTTATTCCTCAAAAATAATACTTCACAGTGTGTTTTCACTAAACATTTTCATAATATTTGCATTTGTGTCGTATGCCACACCTGTATTCTGCTGTGCTTCATATTGTGACACTGCAGATACCAGCTCCTCATCATCGTCTTCAGCAAAGTCACCCGCTCCAGAAGGGGCAACAGAAGTGCCTGCAGCACAAATATAAAATGTTATTAGCATTTATTAATAGGTTAATAAAATTATTACTGTTGACAAGACACAAGGACAAACAATGTACGATGTTACTTACCAGTAGGGAAGAGCTGCCTTTGTGCCAAATGTTTGGCTGGGGTTCTGTTGGCAGAGTGCACTGCGGTATCGGGGCTGGAAACAGCAAGTGGATAAGTCTGTGTAGTCTGCCATAATGATAACTGAATACATATACAGTACATGTTGCACAGTTACACTCACAGGGTTTAACTGGTGACATCAGTTTTTTAGCCAGCTGTGAAGGAGACAAATGTTTGCCACGCGCCAACAGTGCTTTCACAGTGCCAGTCTTCCACACACCAGTTTGGATGGCAGCAGGTGAAGGAGCAGACATGTGGGAGGCTGCAGGGGTAGGTGCAGAGGCACTGGAGGCTGCAGAGGCACTGGAGGCTGCAGGTGTAGGTGCAGGCTGACATGCTCCAGCAGAAGCCCTTCTTTTCAAGACGTATGTCTTGAAAATAGCCATGTTGGTTTTGGGCCTGGCATCTGCCTTGATCAGGTACTTGATGAGAGCCTGGGCCTCCTTGCTCTGGTCTTCATAGACGTCCTTCATGGACCGGCCCTTGAAGTCTCCAAACTCTACCATCAAACATCCCTGGTCTCCAGTTTCCCGGGCTTCTGCTTGAGATTGCTGCTTTCTTTTAAACTTCTCCAGTTCCTCTGCCATCTCTCTAATAAGAGATGTGTACTGAACAGCTGCTTATTTTGTGACAGGGGGTTTGCCTGCACCGTCTCTTTAGATTTGCTGTCCATCAAATACAATGCATACCCCAGAGAGTTTTCCAGGAGCCATCTAAATCTCTGGCCCTGGTACTTCCCAAACTGGAGCTTGCAGTGAGCAAGCACCAAAAACTGGTCACTGGGGTCTCCACCGTTTACACTCACAAACGTTCTGGCCTCCGCCAGCACTTCCTCTTCAGGTTTGGCCCTTCCAGATTCCACATTTTGCATTCGCATCGCCTCCTCTGATGGCGCCATGAGGAGACGCTGTGATGTGGCCGACTGCCGCTTAAAAACCGGATAAGCATACATTTTCTGAAATGAAAATCAGAACAACACAATTACCGCTGAAAGATACCTGTACTTTTAGAGTGTGATCATTTAACAAGCTACTTCATTTCCCCACAGGGATTGATAAAGTAATTCACATTACTATGATAATGTGTACTACTGTGTCTCCTACAAAGCAAAACCATGTTATTTTCATTGAGCTATTGTATTGTACCTTTATTTAAATATTTGTAGAGGTAAGTTGTTAAAGGGGAGGGATTGTAATAAAACACCCACCTGAAAACAAACCATTTTAACATCATAACATAACTTAATTTGTAAGAGTAAAAAGTATTCTATTTTGATTTATTATATTAATGTTAAAACTGGAATTTCTGAACTGATCAATATCCTACGTTTATAGTTTATAGAGATAGTGAATGACCTCCTGGATTAGCCTACATGTAGGCTACTTTACATCTACAAAGAGCGGTTTACACCATTACAAGGTATTACATGCATATTAGTACGTTATGTGTACATTACATAAAACGAACAATAGAGCAATATCTACCAGTTTACAGAGAATCAATTGCACGTATAGCCTGTTAGCGGGTGGCCATGATAGCGATAGCGATCAATGGTAGTGACATTTTTTGGTCGGTATTTAGAGGTTGACGGGTACGTCGAAGAAAACGTGTGCTATATAATGTCCAATCGCTATATCGCTATGTCGGCCTGTTTTGTTTTCTTAAGATACAGACTGTATCTGAACAGACGATGGCCGATTTATAGTAAATTAAATAAGGTGAAGTAAACTTCATCTTACCGTTTTCACGAGGAAGGGTCAAAAGTAAGCCACAGTGAAGGAACGCGATTGGTTGGTCAAAAGTAAGCCCAGGGAAAGGAACGTGATTGGTCAAAAGTAAGCCCAGGGAAAGGAACGTGATTGGTCAAAAGTAAGCCCAGGGAAAGGAACGTGATTGGCTAATGTGGGCTTACTTTGGGCTTACTTTGGCTCGACTAGCGCGATGCAGTAAGCGCAAGCGAGAGGTAGCGGGATCGATGCCCGCATCCTCCAGCCTGCATTTTAGGAGGGAGGGTGTAGCTGGATGGATGAGGATGGATGGATAATGTAGTGGACTCCCACCCAGCAGATCAAGTCCCAGAGGTTACAGCATCATTTATTAGCTGAGTTTCCCCTCAGGGAAGCTGCTGTTTACAAGCTGTTTACAGAGAGAAGCAAGAAAACAACAGTCAGCATCATCTTCCATAAAAACACATGACAAACATGTGAGACAGAGAGTTTATGATCAGTGCTCCCCCTGCTGGTTAGGACATAAGATGACATTTTAAATGTACCAGTCAAAAGTCACTCAGTGGTTTGTCTTTGTTTTTATGACTTTCTACATTGTAGATTCATCCTGAAGACATCAGAGCTATGAAGGAACACATGTGGAATGATGTAGTGAACAAACAGTGTTAAACCAAGCAGAATATGTTTGATGTTTGACATTCTTCCAAGCAGCCAGCTTTTGCTTTGATGACAGCTTTGCACACTCTTTGCATTCTCTCAATCTGAACTGAACCACCAATGCTGTGCAATGCTGACATCTAGTGGTGAAATCGCAGGTTACAGAATCAGATCAGAAATTACTTTATTTATCCCAGAGGGGAAATTCTTGTTTGTTACAGACAAATAGAAGAAAAGATAATTGAAATATGAAATAGAAATATATAATAAATATTGAAATACCTAGACAGCATTTAAATCCCTGAGTTGTATCTAAAGAACATATTTACTATTGTACAAAAACCTTTACACAGTAAAGAGCCTGACATGAATGTACCAGTATGAATGTACAGTGTCTGAGTGACTGTCACAGTTCAGAGTTCAGTAGTTTGACTGAGACAGGCAGGAATGACTTCCTGTGTCTCTCAGTGGTGCATCGTGGGAGTCAGAGTCTGTTGCTGAACAAGCTCCTGTAGCTGGTCAGCACAGTGTGGAGCGGGTGGGAGGGACAGTCCAGTATGGTCTTTATTTTGGACAACATCCTCCTCTGACACACCTTTGTCAGAGAGTCCTCTCCCACAACATGGCCGGCCTTCCTGATGATTCTGTTTATGTCCCTCACCCTCAGACTGCTGCCCCAGCAGACAACAGCATACATGATGGCACTGGCCCGCACAGACTCATAAAACATCCTCAGCATCGTCCTGCAGATGTTAAAGGACCTCAGCTGCCTCAGAAAGTAGAGGCGACTCTGGCCCTTCCTGTAAACAATGTCCACGTTCTTACTCCATTCCAGTTTGTGGTCCAAGTACATTCCCAGGTATTTGTACTCCTCCACCACCTCCACACTGACGGGGAGAAAGTACTGTCCCTGACCCTGTACATTGCTGCTGCAATAGAAAACATTTCCCAGTTTGGGATAAATAAAATATTTGTTCTGTTCTGTTCTGTTCGTCTTGTGTCTTGTGAGCTTTAGATTATATTATTTCTTGGGCTCTATGCTCTAAGTGTCTTAAAAATATGTGATTTCCTTTATTTACAGTGGTGCATGTCATGTGACTTTACTTATGCAACATGTATGATAATGTTCTGTCTCCTCTCATTTCCAGACGTGCAGCCAAAAACATGTGCAGTGATGATATGTGACGGTATCATCATGGTCTCAGAGAGAAGAGTGTCTGTTCTGATCTGTGGATGCTTGTGTCTCTTCTCCCCTGTAGTTTCCTGCTTGTTGCTCCGTCACACGCCCTCTGCTGGTGAGCCGCGTCATTACACACAACCGCTCATGTAATGAGGCGAATTTATAACTTTTGACTTTATGTGGAGGAGGGATTGATTGATGAATGAGGAGGCTGCAACCTGCGATGGCACCACTAGATGTCAGCTTTTCACAGCATTGGTGGTTCAGTGGTAGAATTCTCGCCTGCCACGCGGGAGCCCCGGGTTCGATTCCCGGCCAATGCAATGACCCTTTTAACTGAGGAACATGTGAGGGGACATATATTCACCTTCACATCTATGCTGTTGTTCAGCATGTTGTTTTTATATGTGTTAACAGACCTATCTGACTTCTGTTAACATCACTGTGACATACACACAGAGGCACTACACTTCACAGACGAGCTTCAGTGGTACAGTGCACATCACATTTGAAACAAGAGCACTTACCATCACTGGTAGTGAAGGTGTCACAGGAAGAATTACTAAGATGTTTTACCTTTAGAGCCTTTTTATAGAACACATTCATTTGATTTAAATTAAGAATGTTTGTTGGTGCAGTAGCCAGCATGAGCACTGTAGATGTCTTTATTTAAAGAAGAAAAAGAGAAAAGACCATGTTTCACCTCTTTCTGAGCCTCGTTGGTGCAGTAGGCAGCGAGTCAGTCTCATAATCTGAAGATTGTGATTTCAACTCTCACAAGGGGCACTTGTTTTAGAGCCAGAATACAGATTACAAAGAGCACACTGTATATTTACATGTCATCCAGGTCATGTTCATAGAGACCACTAAGTAACGAGGAATGCTGACAACCACCATCTGTCATAGCAGCAGCCCCCTGGTGCGGTCATGTGTCAGCTGGGGTGTGATGGAGTGGCTACGTGCACCCAGACACACACACCCATGGCAGGTTCATTTAGTCCATGTTCAGGCAAACAAACAACAGACAATATGTGTCCGTGCTGTCTCTTAGAAACGCTCATTAGATGCTGCTCTATCAAACTTGTATTCAGAATTCGCATATAATCGCATATTGTGCAGAATCAGAAAAACCTAATTAATCCCTGCAGATGCTGCTTTGTTCAGTCACTCAACATCATAAATTATACTGGATAGTATGAGAGATGGATGGATTTCTCATGTTCACAGTCCTCCCAACATCAACAGACAAGTGCCTCATAATGCACCTGTAAGGGCTACTGCTGTAATGAAAGCAATGACGCAAAAATGTGACATCATCTTACACACACACATTTCCAAGAATCCGTCTGTATGTTATAATACAATAGGCATATTTTATAAATGCTGTTGCCCAGAACATATACATTGGTTTGTGATTAAACGGTACCCTAGCTTCTATATCGTATGCTCACTCAGACTTGATACGGGGCAGAATCTTGTATTCGTATATGTACTTCCAATATGAGGCGCCCTCACATTTAGGCCTTAACTAGGTCTGTGTCTGAGTAAACGCTCTTACTTGACACACATATATGCATCAAATACAGCAAGCCATTGCCATCACACAAGGACATCTGGCATTCAGCACACCAGCTGTACTTTTATAAAATATAAATGTTGTTGTTTTTCAGTCTGTTCTCAGGCACTGATGTGACATGAATAAGCATGTTTCTCACAAATGATGGTCTTGTTCCGCCTGCTATTGAGGAAACTGACAGTTAAGGTTGGTCAGAGATGGGAGACAAAGCCTTATGTAGCCTTATGCCTTCGACCCTCAGCTTGCCTTTCAGGTATTTTCTGTCTTATGTTTTGTCACAGAACATGTGTTTACTGCAGATGTATTTATGAGAGAAGTTAAAGGAGTTCGCTCTTTTTTATGCTACTGTAAACTAATATAAGGTTCATTTCATCATAAAAATGCAATTGGGCCACTTTACAGATATTCACACAAACTCAGATAACTTGTCTTCCACCTGATATGTTCTTTTGGTTTCATAAGAGAAGAATATTGAGAAAGAGGTCAGCTGTAGTTCCTCCTCTCAGTTCCATTGCAGTGTATTATTTTGTGTCTGTCTCCTTATTTCATTTCCACTGTGTTTGGGGACTGCCAGGTGAATGCCTGTTTTTTCCATCTCCTGGTGTCGTATGTTACTAACAGTGTTGGGAAGAATACTTTTAATAAGTATTCAGTTACTGAATACAGATTACAGGCCCTACAACTTAACATTGCTCAGTCTAAGTAACATATTCTGAATACTTGGATTACTCACACATTAATTTGTGTAGCATGTGTATGATATACTGTACAAATCTGGATGTATTGAGTTGGACTAGTGCAGGGGTCGGCAACCTTCAGCATTAAAAGAGCCATTTGGGCCGGTTTCCCACTGAATAAAGCACACTCGGAGCCACAAACCCCTAACTACTAATCTACACCTATTTGACTAAGTTAAAGGCAAAATGAATCTATATATAGGCCTAATATAGATAGATATAGATAATATTTATCTGAACAAAAAATGCCAGTTTATATGTTATTTTGATTTCAGTGTGCCGTCATAGTACAGTAGTCAACCTGAATATGAAGCACGTTAGTTCAGGGTCCGATATAAAAATATGTATTTTCAGAATAACAGCTTGTTAAATTATTTCTTTCACCTGGTTAATGTGAGTTCTGCTCTGGAACTTCACTGCACAGCGTATCGTATCCACTTCAGGGCTGGATGACGTCGCTTTGATTTTCTCGAAGGACTGAGCTCTGATCTGTGAGGCTGGAGCGATGTTTACTTTTAATGTAGTTCATGATGGAAAACACCAGCTCGCTCAAGTATGAGGATCCAAAGATCGACAGGACTCCAAATGCAAACTTTTCCATGTTCATATAAGTGTCGGGAATGTCATTGCATGCAGGCTGTCGAACACCAGTTTGTCCGGTGTCACAGGTGCTGCGCACAGGACGCGACCGTGACGCATATTTTGACAAAATATTAAAAGTTTTATTTTAATCACGACAGCATCTCAATCTCCAAAGAAACAACTATTACTATGAAAAAACTAAATGAATAAAATAAAATACATTTAAATTAAACGGCCATTATTTATTCATATTATTATTTTTTTTTTCCAAAAATGAGCTCGCTGCCTGGGAGCCACAACAGAGGGATGAAAGAGCCTCATGCAGCTCCGGAGCCGCAGGTTGCCGACCCCTGGACTAGTGGCTCAGAAGTGTAGGAGCAGCTCTGGGAATGAGTAAAAGAGAGACAGGGAGATGAAGATTTGCTGAAGTACCATATATATTTAAATGACACACAGTTAACAAACCCAGCAATGGGGGGGCCACACGCAGCGAGGGGACAAAAGTTCAAAATAAAGGGGGCTGCAGGAGCCTCCTACCACTCCTCCAACCAGAAGAGATCTGGGCCAGATCCAGATGTTGAGCTGAATCGTATTCTTCGAGCCTAAGCAGAGCTCAATCCTAGCTCGCCATCAACCCTGGCCTGCACACAGCACAGGACCAATTAATGTGCACACAGTCCATCTATCTAATAATAATGCAGTACAAATCGTATCATACATAGTTCTAAATTAGAGTTCTCATATCATCAAATATATACATACAAATATAGATATTCTATTAGTCAAATTGGGAAAATAAATGCTATATTATAATATCAATTCTGCTAGTGTAGCAATATCAAACATGGTCAAACATTAAAGGTCAGACAGAAATACTTTACAGACCTCTCACATTGATTCAATGTAGCACAGTTAAGGATAGTCAGAGAGACCTGGCTTTTTTCTGGACTCAGTGCAGGAGGTGGGTGACAGGAGGGTCCTGACAAAACTGACTCCCATGATGCACCACTGAGACACAGGAAGTCATTCCTGCCTGTCTCAATCAAACTACTGAACTCTGAACTGGAAGATAAGACAAGACAAGACTTTATTAATCCCGAAGGAAATTCCTGTGCCAGAGGTATCAAGTTACATTAAATGCAGTTAAGTACAGAGTATAAGAGTAGAAGTGTCACTCAGACACTGTACATTCATACTGGTGCATTCATGTCCTGCTCTTTACTATGGAAAGGTTTTATACAGTAGTGAATATGTTCTTTAGATACAACTCAGGGATTTAAATGCTAGATGGTGTTCAGGAATCATAAGAACACTTCTAACAGCATTCTGAGGCCGTCTCTCAAAATGAAGTGTTTCCAGAAATCTGTCTTCATATTATATAAACTGAGAATACCTCATCTGCTCACTTCTTTCATCCACCCACAATCAATCTGCTCAGATTATTCATTTTCAGGATCTGGACCACTGTGCTGGCAGAACAACCAAAGCATTGATGTGTCTGATCGTATCAAATAATAATTTTCTGCAAATTTGTAAATCTGTTCTTTGCTCTCGCTGTGGGTTGTGATCTAACTGCACAAAGTCCTCACACAGTTTATTCATAGTAACAGTCAGATAAGAACATCAAATGTTACATTTATAGCGAGTGTAAATGATGTTTGGAGCTGATGGATTTGTTTTCACTGAAACACACTTTATTAAGAAGGTGTGTTTCTCCTTCCTTACAGTCAGATCAAGGTCTGTAACTGTAACTGATAAGAACTCTGTGCTGGTTCAGTCTGTGAATGTTTGACCTGAGCTCTTTGTTCCAAAGGTCAGAACACTGTCATCATGTTTCCTTAAAGAAGCCTTGAGTGTGACGATGAATCCAGAGAGCTGAGCCTTTCTGTGCATCAACAGAGCGTTGAAAAGCTCCTGCTGTGAGTTCCATGTTTGTTCTTTCTCTGCTGTTTTCCTGCTGATGGACGTCACCTTCACTCCTCGGCTTCATCCAGATTCTTTTCTCCATCAGGAGGTAACAAACAGCAGTTTATTGATGAGTGTTGTTGTGTTACTGTGACTTCAAGTGTTTGCTTGTTGTGCTTCATTTGGAAGATTTACTGTATCTGTTCGTCTCGTGCCGATCATCTGATTGTTAGAGAGCTTTGTGTCATTCTAACAGACAGTGTGATTCAGCTAGTGAGAGGCGTTCACTGTCCTGTTGTGGAGGACTGCTGGCTGCTTCATACAGTCATTAAACATGTTCCAGATGTTTGAAAATGTTCACAGTCAGCATGAAACAGAGTCTGTCATCAAACTGCTCTTTGTAGAGCAATGCAGCATCTGTTAACACTGTGTCTGCATCATGTGTTCAGTCAGACACTTTTGACTTTTTACATTCTCACTGTGTCACTCATTCATGTTAAACTGTAGATGGAGCTTTTACTGAGCAGCAGCCAGGTTCAAAGTCTTTAATGCAGCCATAAAATGGTGGAAACCTGTGCAGTAACATGTTATCGTCCATCACTGATTAACAAGCAGAGATCCAATGCAGCTGTAGAGATTGAGTTATGATGCACAGATGGTGTTCAGGAATCATAAGAACACTTCTAACAGCATTCTGAGGCCGTCTCTTAAAATGAAGTGTTTCCAGAAGTGATGAGCTGAAAACTCTCAGCTGTTTTTTAAAGCTTGGAGAAAGATGGAGGTCCTGCTTATAAACAGTCCAAAAGCACTTTTTGTGAATCCTACAAAAACATAGTTTTATAGATAAGTTACAATCCAATGTTTCAGTCATCATATGAAATCCTTAATGTAAAATGCTTCTTCACTGTTTATCATGACGTTATTTCTACACTCTCTGTACTCTGACCCATGTTTACTTTGTCTCCATCTGCTGGTAGAATCCAGAGTGACAGTGGTATTCAGTGGTGTAAGTGTTGGGGGGAGTGTTGTGTTTGTATGAAGGTGTGTGCTAGCAGGTCCCAGGTGTCTTTTTAGTCATTTCATTTTAGTCTTTTAGTCTTTAAAAACGTGAGGTCAGTCCTGATCCGGTCCTTTTGGGATGATTAAACATTCCAGTCATTAAGTCACAGCATCTGCTCACGTAAACAGCTGCAGCCATTTGCTGAAATCATTTCAGTTATTTTTTGTACACACAGCACCCCATGTTGACAGGAAAACATTTCTGCAGATGAAAAAACAAAAAGTGAAATATGATTCTGATGGTTCTAACCTTCAGTCCAGCTGTGTCTGTGGACATGATGAGGAAAGACACACACCTGTCTGTATAAGACCTTACAGCTCACAGTGCATGTTAGAGCACATGTGACCCGCTGACAGTGAGTACAGTCTTCTCTCTGTACACCACACTCTCTGTTATGATTGTCTTCACACCTCAGTGCGAGTATTTGGGTTTTTACTGACCTGACCTTTGACCTCTCTGACCTCACAAAGAGGGCAGAGTCCAAAGGTCAGCACCAGTTCCTCTTGAACACACCATAAACCAGCTGATAGACTGATGATCTTTATTCTTTGATTGATCCCAAACTGGGAAATTTTTTAATCTGAGCCAACAGTCTGTTTAAACCTGTTCAGAGTTTCTAGGAAGTCATGTGACCACAGAGGCTCCTCCTATGATGAAGTATAAACACCCTGAACACTGACTGCTCTCTGCTTCGTCACAGAAACCAACAACACAGGTAAGACTCACTCACTGTGAAGGAATAATGAGAAAATGCTTCCAACATGTTGAGTGCAGAGTTTTAATGTGGACATTAGCTGGATAGATCAATAGGAATCAATGGCTTTTATGTTATCATGTTCTATTATAAAGGTGACATCATAAGGTCACAGGTAAAGTATAAAAATGTTGACGTTTCTTTGACGGCCACTTTAGCTTCAAGATGGGAATGGTGGCCCTGTGGCCATCTCTCCCCAGATGAAAGCTCTGAGTGTTACAAGAATGTTTTTAGCATGGCCACTCTCTTCCGTGTAGTCTAATGTGCTTTATTTCATCTTTGAACAGCACATATATGCTCTGGTATGCAGAACTTATAAATAACCATGGTGGGCCGCCATGGACAGAAATGCCAGGGCCACATTTTAGTCCCAGGTCAGCCTGATAAAGAGAATGTAGTTTGGTTGTAACAGGATCAACTCATTGTAAACTGGTGTTTAGAATTTCAATACATCACCCTTATCAATGTGCAGCTGTGAGGAGGTTGTAGCCTACTGAGATGTGAGTGGAGCTGGATGCTCACAAAGAGGAGAACCATGCTGCTTCTGCTCTGCTCCATCCTGTGCTGATCTGCAGTTCATTGATTGCTGAGCTCCATCTAGTGGACAGACAGTCGAAGTGAATCAGGAAAAGTCTTTCAGACACTTGTTGGACCGGTTTCACCGTCACTGACGTGTTCAGACTGTGAGGCTGTGAGGAAGTGACGGCGTCCTCAGATCAGATTGTGTCAGACAGCAGGACTGAGGAGGACCAGGAGCAGCTTCTTCTCCACACAGGAAGCTGGAAAGTGTCTGTAAGTCCATCTGAACTGATCCAGCAGGTGAGAGTCCTTCCAGAGAAATCTCTCCATGTCTGATCACACTGTGCTGCATCACTGACTGATGGTACAGTACAGATGTTTCTGCTGCTGATTGGCTGCTTTCTCTTTGCTCTTTGATGACTTTTATAGCAGATGAACAGCTGTTTCAGAACAAGTTGTTACTTGTAGTGTTTTTCTGTTCGAGTCACAGCAGACTGTAGAACACAGCTCTCAGGTCACATGATCAGTGAGAAATGCAGGGAGTGTCAGAACCGGTCTGACAGCTTTCTGAGTTTTTGTGTTCACTGAGCTGTGTGGAGTTACTGTAATTCAATTCATGTCAGACAGACAAACAACAAGCGTCTCTGTTGATCGTTCTCTCTGTAAAGTTCAGCAGCTTCATTTGCTCTGAAACTCAGATCGACTCGTTCAAAGCTTCAAGCGGAGAAAAGGTCGCTTTATTCTGACTTTATCAGATCAGTCTGTTTCCGGTTTGACGCGCCTGTGCTGCGCAACAGCCGCGCGCCACGTTACGTAAGTTTGGTTGGTTTAAAGTTCATGGTGCATTCAGGTGCATCTGGTTGAATTGGGTTCAGATGATTCTTATTACTAAAACTAAAACATTTATAAATGCATCAATTTGTCATGTTTTATTTTTCATGAATTCATATCGATGATTGAAACTCATCAGAAGAAACATTTTCTCTTCAAGGGTTCATAAATATGTGAATCTAATATTTGCCATGAGGAGAAGTGTGTCAGTCCTCAGAGCTCAGACAGTAGCTGCTCATGTGTTTGTCCTTTCTATAGAAAACAGTCCACAGACTGTTACAGAGGAAGGTCTCAGTGCTTCACTCAGTCTGTTCACACTGTGACAGAAACACACATGAACACATGTTCATTTATTCACATGTTCACACATGGAGAGAAGTGACAGAATTCTGAAGCAAACACTGAATGTGTGTGTGCACTGTTCCACTTACAGCATGTGACATCAATAATAACAGCATCAGAGATGTTGGTGTGTTTACAGACTCACCAAAATAAAAGCCTGAGAACCAAACCTGGTCTGAGGCTCTGATGCTAAGCTAACAGCATGATTAGCCTGTTAGCATCTACATGAAGGATCAATAACAACATGCTGACTGTGTGTTTCTGTGTCATGTTGCTGTGTTTGTGTGAAGGTGTGAGCTCTGCTATGAGTCAGTGTGAGGACAGAGAGGAGGGAGTCCCTCCCTCTAAAAGCCCTCTGTGTGGGGACCATGAGAGCCGGACCAAAGCTCAGAGGTAAGAGGACCGTCTCTGACTGTCCATGACTCTTCTCCATGTCAGAGCTCACACTCACATTATTCACACATCTGTGTGTTCAAGAACAAAGCAGCAGCACACTGCACACTCTGCTGGACCTGGACCTGGACCTGGACCTGGACCTGGACCTGGGCCTGGACCTGGACCTGGACCTGGGCCTGGGCCTGGACCTGGACCTGGACCTGGACCTGGGCCTGGGCCTGGACCTGGACCTGCCAGCTGTGTGTCCATGAAGAGTGATTTGTCAAAGGATCATTCCATTGATTTCAAAGCTGTTGATCCATCTGAGGGTCAAAGGTCAGAGTTAATGTCACAGCTGCAGTTTGTTTCCATCATTATTAAACATTTAAAGTGTAACATGATGTTCAGCATCATTTTTCCAGAAGAAGCTCAGAGTCAGTGTTTGTGATTCTATCAGGATCCAGGATGTGAGAGCAGGCTCTGCTGGACCTGGACCCAGCTGTGTGTCCATGAAAAGTGATCGGTCGATGGGTAGGCCCATTGATTTCAAAGCTGATCAGCCATCTGATGATCAAAGGTAAGAATCACTCTGGAAGTGTCTCCATGCTGTGATGAGCTCTGCTGGACTCTTGGGGTTGTATGTGTCTGTTTGCAGGTGGTTGATGGTTTGGAGCATCTGTAGCACAGAGTAATGCATATTTACAGTGCTGCTTCAAAGTGTATGAATCATTTAAAATCTTCTATATGTCTGCATAAACATGACTTAAACATCTGCCTCACTGTACTAGAAAGGCAGCCCACTGAAACAAAGTATGGAAAGACATTTCAGTAATAAAACATTTAAATAAATGATAGATTCATACACTGTGTGTAAATATTATTGTGCTGCCCCCTATAGTCAGCCAAAATCCTATGTTTGAGTTGAGATTGTCCTACGAGGCTTCCGTAGTAGCATAATGGTTCCAGAGCCAAGTGGAAAGTTTCTGCTGTGTTTTTTCATCCTGCTACATGTTTTTTAGTCGTCTGAGAATATCTGTCTGTAAGTATTATGTTTCATAAGCCCTTACCTTACGTCATGCGCTCATAGGAGGCACTTTAAGTTATTTAAGTTTAAGAAAACGGGTTAAAAGTGTGACGCTAATAGCGCTAGCGACCTTATGGGTTTTTCAATGCAAATTAGCATTGTGCTAATCGCTAGCGGTTTATGCATTTTTCTGTTGTCTAGCTCAGCTATGTTTTGTCGGCCTGCAGAATTCAGCATTGATCGTGTTTCGGGTCATATTTATGCAGAAATATAGAAAGTTTGACCAACTTCCCAAACGACTGTAGCTGTCAGCCTATATGTAGCTAGGAGCTAGTCTCCTCCTCCTCAGATTCCCAGGGTCCTGGTTTGGATTTTTGCACGTACCTCACACTGCTGATTATTCTGACTTGAACACAGCCTGTGCAGAACTTTAAGGTGGCTTCTGTTCTTCAGTATTTTTGGTTGAATTTGGTCAAATTGTGATCAAATAAATTGTGTGATAACAGTTTTTCAGTCTCTTGTAGTGGCCATCATGGACACTGATCCAGCTCTGTGTCCATGAAAAGTGAACATTTCAAAAATGTTGATACCACTTTAAGTCCTGTTTCTGTAACTTAGCAGAGTTCTTCAATGATCATGTGGGTCTGCTTGGCTCTGTAAAAGACCCATAAGCAGGTCTGTGTTTGTAGATGTATAATAGAAAGTATCAGTATGTATTTATGTTGTCATGTTATCATCTCATGGTGGTTTCTGAAGGCTTTAAGTAAAGGAAATAACAAAGGTCTGCAGTGTGATGATATAGACTCTATATCATCACACTGCAACATTGTCTGACTGCGATTCATTACAAACCCATCCTGCTGCACATCGTTTAATGTTAAAGAAAGAGAAACATGATGAGTGGAAGATTTAACTGAACTCTTACAGCTGTGCTGGCAGCCATTAAAGCAGAATATGTGAAGAAGAACAAATTACAAACCTGCTGGATGCAGCTGAACAGTGTGGAGTCAGGATAGTTTTCATTTTTAATACACACATTTTGTGTATTAATTAATTTTCTTCACCAGTCTGTTGACTGTTGTGTATCTGTTTAAAGTGAAAACACATCAAAACACTTAGTGAAGTGATTGTGTTGTTAAATGCTGATGTTTCTGTCACAGACTGCAGCAACCCAGTGTTCAGACTCCTGCTCAGGACGCCATATTTATGGTGAGTACAAACAGCTTCTAACTACAACACAACAGTCCTGGTGCTCTACAGAGACCCAGAGCCTGACCCCTGAGCAAGCATTCACAGAGACAGAACTGTGGTAGTAATACTTATAACTACAGCAGCTGTGCATACACAACACTTCATATCTAATGTTGTAGATTCAAGTAATACATGTATGAACATAAGCTGTAATTATTCTGCCTTCACTAGTGTTTCCAACCAGCTTTACAGATAGCTAACAGTGGCTCCAATAAACACCAGGAAGCATCTTGCCGTTTTGAAGTTTACTGGAGTTGAATAATTGTTGTAAAACTATAACATACAGAAATAAATGCATATTACAATCAAGCAATAATTCACATTCACATACATCACATAAACAAAATGCATTCTGCACAAACATACGCAAAACATAGCTGAGCTAAACAACTGAAAAATGCATAAACCGCTAACGATTAGCACAATGCTAATTTGCATTGAAAAACCCATAAGGTCGCTAGCGCTATTAGCGTCGCACTTTTAACCCGTTTCCTTTAACTTAAATAACTTAAAGTGCCTCCTATGAGCGCGTGACAAGAGGTAAGGTCTTATAAAACACAATACTTACAGACAGATATTCTCAGACAACTAAAAAACACGTAGCAGGATGGAAAAACGCAGCAGAAACTTTCCACTTGGCTCTGGAACCCATTATACTACTACGGAAACCTCGTAGGACAATCTCAAACTCAAACACAGAATTTTGGCTGACTTTGGGGGGCAGCACACTCCCCGCCTGGTATACTGCTATACCACTACACCCCTTTCACTAACAATACTACTTCTGAAATGGGTCTAGTGTACACTTTAGGAGTGCCGTCTTTAACCACCCGTACGTCCACCCTACGCACTTTGCTGTCATGACCAGGATAAACATTTACAATGAGTCCAGTTGGCCATTCATTTCTTCTAACTTGCGAGTCTTTTAAGAGGACAATGTCCCCAGGGGCCAGGTTAGGCAAGTTTGCTTGCCATTTTCTTCGTGGTTGGAGCGTTGCAAGATATTCCATTCGCCATCGTTTCCAGAAAGAGTTGGCAAGGTTTTGTACCTGCTTCCATTGTTTTCGATACAAGTCCTTGAGATCAAAGTCTCCAGGCGGTACAGGAACAAGATTGAGTTTTTGTGTGAGAAGAGCATTTGGTGTTAGAAGATCGGGCTGTTCTGGATCTGATGACACAGGTACTAATGGACGGCCGTTCATTATGGCGGTGACCTCTGCCATTAGTGTGACAAGTACCTCGTGTGTGAGGTTTGGAGAATGTACCTTTAGCAGCATTGCGTCCAGAATGCGTCGGGCCACTCCGATCATTCTTTCCCACACTCCCCCCATGTGGGAAGAGTGGGGTGGATTGAACTTCCACGTACATTCCGCATCTCTCAGGTAGGATTGAAGCTCTGGATCCTCAGAATTAATCTGGAGTTCTTTGCAGGCTCCCACAAAGTTCGTTCCGCGGTCCGATCGGAAGAGCTTTGCCGGTCCTCTGATGGCCGTGAATCTTCTGAGAGCATTTATGAAGCTCGATGACGAGAGGGACTCCACTACCTCAATGTGTACTGCTCTTGACACTAGACAAGTAAACATTACAGCCCAACGTTTATTTTCCAGCACTCCACCTCTTGTCCGGCGGACACAGATGTTCCAAGGTCCAAACACATCCACACCGACATGTGTGAAAGCTGGCGCTTGAGTGAGGCGATCACCTGGGATTTCTGCCATTTTTTGTTGTTCAACTTTTCCTCTCAGCTTACGACAGGTTATGCATTTGTGAAGGACATTTGACACCAACCTTTTTCCTCCTAGGATCCACAGACCGGCAGATCTGACAGCTCCTTCTGTTATGTGTCTACCTTGGTGGGCGACCTGTTCATGATAGAACTGGACTAGCAGATTGGCGATGTGGTGTTTCTTTGGTATTACTACCGGTTGGCTTTGTTCTTGGGGAATGTCAGCAGAAGACACACGTCCTCCAATCCTGAGCAGGCCCTCTTTATCCAAGTTCACATTGAGGTTCTTTAAAAGAGAGTGTTTTGAAATATTTTCTCCATTGGTCAAACTTCTGATTTCGTTCTTAAATGTTTCAGCTTGAACAGCTTTTATGATTGTCACTTTTGCCTGTGTGAGTTCGTCCATTTTTTGTTCATTTGTTTCAGGGGATTTGGAGAGAGACCGAGCCTTTAGAATGAGTCTGGCCATTCCATGCACAAGCCGTTTCCAACTGGAGAAGCGTTCAAACCTTTGTGCTCCAAGGAGTGTTGTAACTGTTTTGGTAGCAAAGGTTGAGACAAGCGGGCGGACCTCCTTATCCACTGAGGGTTCCACGAGTTCGAAGTGTTCTGGCTGAGGAGGATGGTTTCCTTCACTTTTTCTCAAGAAGTCGGGTCCAGTGAACCAATTGGTTGTGCTAAGGAGCGAGGCTGGCACGTACCGTGTCCCGTGGTCAGCAGGGTTGCTTTCAGTGTTCACAAAGTGCCACTGACTGGGATCGGTTGACTTCCTGATGCGGGCTACACGGTTAGCAACGTACACATAAAATCTCCTGTTGGTGTTGTTGATGTAACCTAAAACAACTCGGCTGTCCGTGTAGTATTTTACCTTGTGGATTTTCATATCAAGTTCCTTCAGTAGCATGTCGGCTAACTCTACCGCCAAAACTGCCGCACACAACTCTAAACGAGGAACAGTGTGCACCTGCCGGGGAGCTAACTTGGACTTGCCTATGCAAAAGCCCACATGGACGTGGCCATTGGTGTCAACAGCTCTGATATAGGCTACAGCAGATATGGCAAGTGTGGAAGCGTCTGCAAAAACACACAGTTCTCTTTGACAGGTGGGTTGCAGTGATGTGTTCAGGTATGGTCTTGGTATTTGGAGTTTCTCGAGCTCCACTAGTGAGGTTTTCCATGATCTCCATTGTGTCTCCTTTTCCGGAGGTATTAGTGCATCCCATTCACAGTTTTCTGAGCACAGTTCTCTGATCAGGGCCTTGCCTTGCATTATGATGGGAGCGGCAAATCCAAAGGGGTCAAACAAACTGTTTACAGTGGAAAGAATACCCCTTCTTGTGAATGGCTTGTCATCCTGAGACACAAGGAAGGTGAAACAGTCATTTTGCAAATCCCAGTTGAGCCCTAAGCTACGTTGTAGGGGTAAGGGTTCTGTGCCAAGGTCAAGGTTTTTCAGTTCTTTTGCTCGTTCGTCTGACGGGAATGCTTCCATTACAGCTGGCCTGTTGGAGGCTATCTTGTGCAGGCGAATGTTCGAATCCGCTAACATTTGTTTTGTCCTTTTCAGAGTTTGGATCGCGTCAGCATCAGAGAGAAAGGAAGCAAGTCCATCATCGACGTAAAAGTTTTTCAGGACCAACTGTTTGGCCTCCTCGCCATACTCATCTTCCGCAGTGAGAGCAGCCTTTCTGAGGCCGTATATTGCGATGGCAGGGGAGGGGCGATTTCCAAACACATGTACAGTCATTCTGTACTCTCTGATGGGCTTAGCTGGGTCATTGTCTGTATGCCACAGGAATCGCACATAGTCACGGTGGTCTTCGCGGATGACAAAACAGTAGAACATTTGTTCTATGTCCGCTGTGACTGCGACGGGTTCCTTGCGGAAGCGCACCAGTACTCCTAGTAGTGTGTTATTCATGTCGGGTCCGCTTAGCAACACATCGTTCAAGGAGGTGCCTTCGTAGGTAGCACTGGAGTCAAATACTACGCGTATCTGGTTTGGTTTGTGAGGATGGTAGACGCCAAAAATAGGTAGGTACCAACACTCTTGGTCCTCGTGGAGTAATGGAGCTGGTTCTGCATGTCCTGACTCAAACATTTTCCTCATGAAATTGAAGAAATGTTCTTTCATGTGTGGCTTTTTGTCCAGCATACGACACAGTGACGTGAGACGTTTCACTGCCTGGTCTCGGTTGTTAGGTAGTCTGTTCCTTGTATTTTTGAAAGGCAGTGGTGCCACCCAGCTGTTAGTGTCATCCATAAACACCTCTTTGTCCATAATCTCTAAAAACAATTCGTCCTCTACTGACATGGCAGATGTGTCATCATTTGGAGTCCTGACAAACAGTTTCTTACTGAGAGGGTCATTTTCATCACAATCGATAAAGCTAGTTTCAGTTGTGAGCACCTTCTCTTTAATGTGGAATGTGTTAGTGCAGGAGTCAAATAGGGATGTGCGGCCATTGGGCAGCACTGAGGTGCGGTAAACACTGACACTGTTCGGCACATGAGCACCACCTAAGCAGACCTCACCTATTATGACCCAGCCGAGGTCGAGGCGCTGTGCATACGGGGCGTTGTGAGGGCCATTGCGGTGTTCCCTAACTTTGTGAACTCTGGGCACGTCACGACCTAGGAGGACAAGTATGGTGGCATTTGGGTCCAACGGTGGGATCTTGTCAGCTAAGTGTTTGAGGTGAGTGTGATGCTTTGTGATCTCCGCTGTAGGTATTTCAGACCTGTCGTCCGGGAGCATGTCACACTCGATTAAAGTGGGGAGTTGCACACTTGTTTTGCCGTTCAAGGACTCTACGATGAAACCATCAGCCAGCCGTGCTTTTGTCTCTCCTGTACCTAGACATGTTTTTAGAGTGTAGACTTTAGCTTCTGTGTGGACATCAAACATTTCAAAGAACTCACTTTTTGCTAAGGACCTATTACTTTGCTCGTCTAACACGACGTAGACCTTAACCGCTTTCTCTTTGTGTCCTGCAGGGTAAATTTTTGCCAGGCAGATTTTTGAGCAAGACCTTGAACTGTTACCTTGTCCGCAGATCTCAGTACATTTGGATATGATGGCTGGTGCGGGATCTCCTGCTTGCTCCCCGCCATGCGTCTCTGGGGCTGCAGCGTCAGGAGCTCTCCAGGGTGCTGATCCAGGATGCAATGCTGCGATGTGTTGGTTGCTTTTACACTCAGTGCATTCCAGGATTGCATTACAGTCTTTTGCCATGTGATTGACAGAGGAGCAGCATTTGTAACAAATGTTCTTTTCTTTCAGGATAGCTTTTCTCTCATCCAAAGTTTTGCATCTAAAACCACGACACTTGCGTAAGGGGTGTGGTTTATTATGAAGTGGGCATTGTTTGTCTGGGTCAATCACCCTTTTATCTGAGAAGTCATGATTGCTATCAGATGTGCTGGTTATTTCAGTTTTGCGAACAGACACTGAGGTTTTGAAGTTTGGTTTATTGAGTCTCTCTGGTTTTGGAATGTTTGGGCCGCCACTGAGTAGAGGAGCAAAGCTTGGATCATTGAGAGTGCGGGCTTTATCACACACAAACTTTACAAGGACTGGAAATGACGGGTAAGTAACACCGTATTTCTCCTTGTAGCAGGATGCTACATTAATCCACTTCTCCTGGAGGTGATATGGGAGTTTCTGAACGATGGGAGTGACGCCACGGGATGTGTCCAGGTAACTTAAACCAGGTAAGAAACCATCTGCACGAGCTGCATCTAACTCTGTCAGGATGTCTCCCAACTCCCTTAACTTGTGATTTTCTCTGTTAGCGATTTTAGGAAAATCTTCCAGTTTTTTCAGTAGTGCATTCTCTATCGCTTCTGGGGACCCATAGCTGTCTTCCAGTCTCTGCCATACCATTTTTACAGCTGCCGCAGCATCATAGATGTGCACAGACCTTATTCTTTTGGCCTGCTCTGCTGATTTTGGGCCCAGCCATTTACAAAGGAGGTCTAACTCTTGTCTTGGTGTCAGACTGAGCTCTTCAAGTGAGTTTAAGAAAGAAGCCTTCCAGGACCAGTAATTTTCCGGCCTGTCATCGAACTTTAGGAGCCCTGAGCTAACTAGCTCCCTGCGGATCAGGTATTTGGCTAAGTCCATTGTTGCAGAGGGAGTGGACTCATTAGCACTGACTACTGGCCTGGGCTGTGATGGTGTAGGCTGGAAGGTGTTAACTGACTGACCATAAGGTGGGTGAACTCTTTGGTTAGGGACAGCAGGGCTAACATATTGTGGGCGAGACGTGAGTGTGACATTTCTGGGTGAGGTTGGGGCATAGGAATGCTCTAGAGCACTGGTGGTGTTACGCTGTGGTGATTGCACCTCCGGTAACTCACTGAACTCATATTCATTTAACTCAGTAAAATGTGCATCACATGTGTCTGTCTCATTTTTTACAATCTCACCACTGTCCCTTTTGTTTCGGCATGCTGGTGGGTCTGTACTGCTGGGTTGTGTACCGTCATGGTGATTAGCCAGTGAGATAGTGACAGGTTTGAGGCGTACGTCTTCTTCACTGTTACCCGGGTAGCAGCCGTCACCAAACTCATTCTCTGCAGCTGCTTCCAGCACCTCAGCTTCTGCGATTGCTGCTGCAGCTGCGCCCTGTAGACGTAGTGCATGAAGACTGGCCTCGAGCTCCCCTCTCTTCTTTGTAGCTTCAGCCTCGATTGAAGCTTGTGCTTTCATCACCTCCGCTTCCTTTTCAGCAAATGTTGCTTGTGCTCGGGCGGCCTCTGCTCTAGCACGTGCTCTTGCGGCGAGGACGCTAGCAGTAGAGCGCTGACTGGCACGTGAGCTTGTGGAGCACTGTGATCTCACTTCGAGTGCTTCGTCTAAGATCTCCATGTTGCTGACTTTTGCCGTAGGTTGATGAAGACTTCCTGTATCCTGCGTCGACTTTCAGCTGTCTGCGAAGATGTCTTTTTACTATTCTGCCTTCACTAGTGTTTCCAACCAGCTTTACAGATAGCTAACAGTGGCTCCAATAAACACCAGGAAGCATCTTGCCGTTTTGAAGTTTACTGGAGTTGAATAATTGTTGTAAAACTATAACATACAGAAATAAATGCATATTACAATCAAGCAATAATTCACATTCACATACATCACATAAACAAAATGCATTCTGCACAAACATACGCAAAACATAGCTGAGCTAAACAACTGAAAAATGCATAAACCGCTAACGATTAGCACAATGCTAATTTGCATTGAAAAACCCATAAGGTCGCTAGCGCTATTAGCGTCGCACTTTTAACCCGTTTCCTTTAACTTAAATAACTTAAAGTGCCTCCTATGAGCGCGTGACAAGAGGTAAGGTCTTATAAAACACAATACTTACAGACAGATATTCTCAGACAACTAAAAAACACGTAGCAGGATGGAAAAACGCAGCAGAAACTTTCCACTTGGCTCTGGAACCCATTATACTACTACGGAAACCTCGTAGGACAATCTCAAACTCAAACACAGAATTTTGGCTGACTTTGGGGGGCAGCACAGTAATATCATGAAACACTAAACTGTTATTCTGCTCCTCAAAGTCTGAGAGTTTATACTCTGTTGTTCTGTTCCAGCTGCTGGAGGAGAACATTGTCAGGTTTGTGAAGGATGAGCTGAAGAAGATCCAGAAGCTCCTGAGTCCAGATTACCCAGAATGCTCAGAGAGTCAGAGGGAGGATGAGGAGGATGAAGAGCAGAGGAGCAGCAGAGAGTCATTAGTGCAGATCACAGTGCACTTCCTGAGGAGGATGAAGCAGGAGGAGCTGGCTGAGCGTCTGCAGAGCAGTAAGAGGATTTGAAGAGCTTTAACATGATGGAAAGAGGAAATGAAGTTTACATTTACACACTCTGCTGTTAATATGATGCAGACATCTGTGAATTCTTCTGACTGAAAACACAAACTGTTTGTCTACAACTGATGAACAGATTTCATGGAGACAGAAAATATTTATTTGACACATTTATTGTAGCGTTCACTTATTAATGACATTTATTGTTTGTTTAGGAACTCCTGCTGCAGAGTGTGGACGTAAACTCAAGTCTAACCTGAGGAAGAAGTTCCAGTGTGTGTTTGAGGGGATCGCTAAAGCAGGAGAGCCGACCCTTCTGAACCAGATCTACACAGAGCTCTACATCACAGAGGGAGGGACTGCAGAGGTCAATGAGGAACATGAGGTCAGACAGATTGAAGCAGCATCCAGGAAAGCACACAGACCAGAAACAAGCATCAGACCAGAAGGCATCTTTAAAGGCTCACCTGGAAGACAGGAACCAATCAGAACAGTGATGACAAAGGGAGTGGCTGGCATCGGGAAAACAGTCCTAACACAGAAGTTCACTCTGGACTGGGCTGAAGACAAAGCCAACCAGGACATCCAGTTCACATTTCCATTGACTTTCAGAGAGCTGAATGTGCTGAGAGAGAGAAAGTTCAGCTTGGTGGAACTTGTTCATCACTTCTTCACTGAAACCAAAGAAGCAGGAATCCGCAGCTTTCAGCGCCTCCAGGTGGTCTTCATCTTTGATGGTCTGGATGAGTGTCGACTTCCTCTGGACTTCCACAACAATGAGACCCTGACTGATGTCACAAAGTCCACCTCAGTGGATGTGCTGCTGACAAACCTCATCAGGGGGAAGCTGCTTCCCTCTGCTCGCCTCTGGATCACCACACGACCTGCAGCAGCCAATCAGATCCCTCCTGACTGTGTGGACGTGGTGACAGAGGTCAGAGGGTTCACCGACCCACAGAAGGAGGAGTACTTCAGGAAGAGGTTCAGAGAGGAGGAGCAGGCCAGCAGGATCATCTCCCACATCAAGACATCACGAAGCCTCCACATCATGTGCCACATCCCAGTCTTCTGCTGGATCACTGCTACAGTTCTGGAGGACATGTTGGAAACCAGAGAGGGAGGAGAGCTGCCCAAGACCCTGACTGAGATGTACATCCACTTCCTGGTGGTTCAGACCAAAGTGAAGAAGATCAAGTATGATGGAGGAGCTCAGACAGATCCACAGTGGAGTCCAGAGAGCAGGGAGATGATCCAGTCTCTGGGAAAACTGGCTTTTGATCAGCTGCAGAAAGGAAACCTGATCTTCTATGAGTCAGACCTGACAGAGTGTGGCATCGATATCAGAGCAGCCTCAGTGTACTCAGGAGTGTTCACACAGGTCTTTAAAGAGGAGAGAGGCCTGTACCAGGACAAGGTGTTCTGCTTCATCCATCTGAGTGTTCAGGAGTTTCTGGCTGCTCTTCATGTCCATCTGACCTTCATCAGCTCTGCTGTCAACCTGCTGGAACAACAACAAACAACATCTGTGCAGTCTGAAGGCTTTAGAGACAAAAGACACAAACCTGAACTAAAACACCTCCACCGGAGTGCTGTGGACAAGTCCTTACAGAGTCCAAGTGGACACCTGGACTTGTTCCTCCGCTTCCTCCTGGGTCTTTCACTGGAGACCAATCAGACTCTTCTACGGGGCCTGCTGACACAGACAGGAAGTAGCTCACAGACCAATCAGAAAACAGTCCAGTACATCAAGGAGAAGATCAGTGAGAATGTGTCTGCAGAGAGAAGCATCAATCTGTTCCACTGTCTGAATGAACTGAATGATCGTTCTCTAGTGGAGGAGATCCAACAGGCCCTGAGATCAGGACGTCTCTCCACAGATGAACTGTCTCCTGCTCAGTGGTCAGCTCTGGTCTTCATCTTACTGTCATCAGAAGAAGGTCTGGAGGTGTTTGACCTGAAGAAATACTCTGCTTCAGAGGAGGCTCTTCTGAGGCTGCTGCCAGTGGTCAAAGCCTCCAACAAAGTTCTGTAGGTGGATTTATGAACCATTTCAAACATGGCTGATTTTTATATGAACAACAAAACATTGACTTTGTGTTCAATCTTTTTTTTCTCAGACTGAGCAGCTGTAACCTCTCAGAGAGAAGCTGTGAAGCTCTGTCCTCAGTCCTCAGCTCCCAGTCCTCTAGTCTGAGAGAGCTGGATCTGGATAATAACGACCTGCAGGATTCAGGAGTGAAGCAGCTTTCTCGTGGACTGAAGAGTCCAGACTGCAGACTGAAGACTCTCAGGTCAGGATCCAGCTTTTTGATCATCAGTTAAATTCTGCTTCATGTTCATGTTGAAGATCTGTTGGATTTTCCTTCTTTCTTCTTGAGTTCATGACATGTTTTGTACCTCCAGTCTGTCAGGTTGTCTGATCACACAGGAGGGCTGTGCTTCTCTGGCCTCGGCTCTGACCTCCAACCCCTCCTATCTGAGAGAGCTGGACCTGAGCTACAATCATCCAGGAGACTCAGGAGTGGAGCTGCTGTCTGCTTTACTCAACAGTCCAGATTGTAGTCTGAAGACTCTCAGGTACACAGAGACCACAGAGCATGAGTCCTCCTCAGTCTGTCAGTTTAGCTCATATATCCACAGCTGTTGATGGATGGACTGAAACTGCAGAGAAGAAATAATCACTGATCCCTGATGTTCATCTTCCTCCATCATTAAGTGTCCATCATGTTAACTTCACTTTTCTTTATACATGTTCTTCATATCAAAATACATACAGACTGATTTTCAGTCACACTTAGTGCAGATCAAATACAAAATGATGCCCTACTTATTAATGTCCTCAGCTGTAAGAACCACTGAATTATTTCCACAAACAAATGTTCCTGAAACAATCCATATGTGAAGCTTCAGAGGAGACAACAACACAATGGTAGAAGGAGGAGTTCCTTCAGTCAGAGACAGAGAGCAGGGAGACACTACAATATTATCACTGTAAAAACTACACACAGACATGAGTGAATGTATTTATTTGAAGTGTGTCAGAAACTCTTCCATCCATGACACATGTGAACCAGGCTTGTGTTTGCATATAGAGTGAAAGGAACAAACAGTCAGAGACAGTGTGGCTTGTTTGCTGCTTTGGATAAATGCACAATGCTGAGATCAAACCTACACTGTTGCTGCATGAAGAGGATTTTACAGTAAAGCACTGACAGAGAGCAATATTTCACAGAATGGAGGACATGAATAAACACAGAGCAGATCAGGAGAGACTCTTCTGGAGTCGACACAGATGAGTTTCAGTCTGTTTGTGTGTCTCTGACAAACTGAGGAACTCTGCTTCATGTTGATCAGCAGTTTGGACTCATGTTGGTTAGAAAATCATTCTGACTGTGTTTCTTCCTGCAGGGTGGAGCATGGTGGAGAGCAGAGGTTAAAACCTGTTCCAAGGAGGTGTAAGTTTGACTCAGTCTTTCCTCATGTTATTGTGCATGAGTCAGTGTTCTATCAGTCCATCAGAGCTGTTGTAGCGCAGCCTCGGCGGTTGGATTTCTTTGGTGTTTACTGGAGTTTATTACTCCCCAGCAGGAGTTTTAGGTTCCAGCTTTGTCATTGGTTTTCCTTTTTTCTCTTGTTAGGGAGCTTTAGTGTGTTGTAGTGTCTCTGTGTTTGTTTGGGCACTGCTCAGCTCTGAGTTCATGAACTGCAGCCTAACACTGAAACCAGCCTGTGTAGCTGCCGATCTGAGAGTGGGGACGAGTGGGGAGGTGCAGACATGCTGTGTGTGGGTTTCCCCTCAGCCTGGGACATAACAGAGACAACCAAAGCAGACAAAAGACAAAATCCAATAAGAGACCACAAAGGGTTGAAAAGGTCCAAACACAGGAAGAAACAGCTCCACAGTCCAAAAGCAGGCAGGACTCAGACACAAAGAATCTCATCCAAAGGGTCAGACTGGACTGATGGACTGAAGAGTGAAGACACTGAGACACTGAGCTGTGAGCAGCATTATTAGGGTTAGGGTCAGGGCGATAAACGCCACTGTTTAAGAAAACGAGTTACCACCAAAATAAGTTTCACACGGGGTCTCTGTTTAAAGCTTTTAATCAATTAGTAACAAAACACGTTATCCGCCATGTTTCCCTGCACCGCTTCTTCCCTTTTTTCCCAATCTGCTACAAACGCCCTGATTTTCAGCACAATGCAGCATTTCCATTCAACCAATCACGGGCAGCTTTCCAACTGTCATGGCGGAGGGTTTATATGAAAACTAGAAGTTTCATATAAACCCTTTTTGGAAAGAAAACACTTTTTTCTGGATTTATAGCGTTTTGGAAGCAATCTCTTCATTTGTTAGGCGGGACAGCCGAAACCAGTTAAACAAGCTTTTACTGACAGCTCTGAACAGACCACATTAACTTATCATTCATTTTAGTGCAGCCGCCACAACTTCCATTTCACAAACCATTGTTTAATCTTCATTTATTATATTTCCTTTTATTTTGCTTTGTGCTTTGGTTTCATTCTGTAACACTGGACTTATTTTTATGAAGGTTTGAACTCTGACAGTGTTTGAACAGGAGAGAAAGGAGTATAAAGTGTGTAGTGAGGGCTTCACAGCCTTAAAGCATCTAGAATAACTGTAAAAAATAAAGCCCATCACTTCACGGATTTCACCTTTTGCGGGTTATTTTTGGAACGTAACCCCGCGATTAACGAGGGACCTCTGATGAGAAGGAAGAGACTGGGCTCTCAGCTGCAGTAAAGGGGGCAGGTCTGGCTCCAACACAGGTTTCAATGTGCAAGATGTCTTGCCCTCACATTCTTCTTCCATTTCCACTTGTCCTGAAACTTCGGCCTTCGCTGTCAACCTTCCTTTTCTTACTCACACTTGCCATTTTAGAAATGGGCAATAAAAAAACACAGATCACTGGCAAAACTGGGTGGTGAGAGTTTGACCATGTTTGCTGCCATCTTGTGGTGAAATGTTAAATATATATAAATAATAATCATTTTTAAAGGTGTGATTTCATCCTGTGGACAACAGTACTGGTGGCATATTATGACATTATTGATTTTATGACAGAGGCTTCGGCCCAGTGAACATATGAACTGGACTTTTGGTCTGTTCTACAGGAAAAACCCTCAATGATAATGCACCAACAATCCCAACCAAAGAAAGGAACATAAGGACAGAAGAACCAAACAGGAAAGAAAATAAAAATAACTATTGTATATATAACCTAGAAAATTTCACAAGAAATTTTGAGTGGGCCAATGCGCGCTCACCCACACTCTGCTGCCGGTCCGCCCCATTATATACCACCAAACCTCATTCCTGATCACCGGCAGATGTGAAAGATGCCACTGATGACATTTCATGCTTTTACAGTGTTTCTGATTGGTTTTATATAAGGTTTAATAGGCCCCAAGCTTCTCCATTCATTCTGAATGGAGGAATCCTAAAGATGTGGATGTGACTTTGGCTGCTATTTTATGAAGTTTGGTAAAAGACATGAACATGAGGACTCAGTATGATAAAGTCCAACTCCTTATGAGCAGTTTGCAGTTGAAATGAATGTTCTGTGTAGAGGCATGCCAGACTGATAGGCTTCCAAAGTTAGCTGGGTTTTGTCAGGGATCTCACCAGTTTCCCATTATTTCCTATGAGGGGGGTTAGGTCAGCTTAAGTGGCTTGCCTGTCAAAACAAAAAGTGGCACAGACATGGGGACTCAATATGTCAGAGGTCTAATGTTTATCTACATTTTACATTTTGAATGAAGGTTCTGTGTGAAAGCATGCCCAAACGCCATGCCTTCAAAGTTTTGACAGTGATTTGATGCCTGTGGGGAGGGTCGATCGCAGTTTTTCTGGATTTTTTCAAACACCGTTTATCCGATCGACACCAAACCTCAGAGGGTAGTAGTCCTGACCGAGCCGGTCGATTTGATGTATAATTTGTAGGGGTGGCTAGCGCTAGTTAGCTGTGTAATGAATTAGAGGCTTTTATTTTGAAAATCAGTGTGTGTCTGTGTAAGTGTGTGTGTGTGTGTGTGGGGGGGTGGGTTGGGGACACTCCCTAATGCATGTTAAAACATGTTTAAGTGTTTTATTTTGAAAATCTACACGTCAGCCATATCCTGTTATTGTGCAGGGTCTTTTATTTTGAAAATCCATGTTTGTGTGTCTGTGTGTTGGCAGGTGTGTATAGTGTGTGTCTGCATATTTCTGGGTGGCTTGTGTGTAGTTTACCAGGCCTAGTAAGGTCTGTAATGATTTGGAGGCTTTTATTTTGAAAATCAGTGTGTGTGTGCATGTGTGTGTGTATGTTAGTGTAGTTGTGTATTTTCCTGTATGGTTGTGTGTGTGTGTTTGTGTGTGTGTGTGTGAGTGTAGTTGTGTATGTTCCTGTATGGTTGTGTGTGTGTGTGTCTGCCTCTGTATGGATTAATACAGTGAAGTTACATTGGTTTGAATGAACCCAATGCATTGTTAATGGGAGCGGCCATCTTTGATGATGTAATCAGAGAAGTCAGTTACAGCACCTGTGGAGGTTACCATGGAAACGGCTCCCTCAGTTTTCGGCTTCCTCCCTGGTATTGTGACTTTTGCCTTTTTTTCTCTCTCTCCCCGTCGTTCGCCCACTGGTTTTTTGCGATTTACGTGAAAACCGTACGTCGGAACGGAAAGAAAAGTCATAGCACAGGTGTCCCGGTACAGCCGGACGTCCTGTAACAGTTTCAGGTCGCTCACATTAAAGCTGTGGGACTAGTTCCGCCGAAAATGTGTCCAGAAGAAGGAGAATAATACAGAAGCGGAATAAGTATTTACAATAGTAACAGTGGAACAATATCAGGATAGATCAGGAGGTCTGAGTCTGGTCTTTCAGTCCAGATCCTCCTCCAGACTCTGATGAAGGAGCTTTTGGATGATGCTCTTTATCCAATGATACAGTTGATGCTGCTGTTCTTCTCATGTTCTAAATGTGTCGTCTGTCTTTACTCACATTGCTGCAAATATCCAGTTTGTGTTTGAACACAAAGCTGATAGTTGTGTGTTTGTTCATTCAAACATTAGTGACAAAAAGTCTGATGATAAACTTTGTATGAATGAACAACACATCAGTCAGTAAAGACAGAATGAAGCCATCAGATGTGTCAGATGATAAACTGCAGCTGTGTCTTTTTCTCTCCATCAGATTTCTGTCAACTTGAAGTCGACACAAACTCAGTGAACACAAAGCTCAAACTGTCTGACAACAACAGGAAGGTGACACATGTGAGAGAGAAGCAGCCATATCCTGATCATCCAGACAGATTTGACTGCTACTATCAGCTGCTGTGTAGAAATGTTCTGACTGGTCGCTGTTACTGGGAGGTCGAGTGGAGAGGAAGGGTTGAAATATCAGTGAGTTACAGAAGAATCAGAAGGAAAGGAGACAGTGCTGACTGCAGGTTTGGAGGAAACAATCAGTCCTGGAGTCTGAGCTGCTATGATGATGGTTACTCTGTCTGTCACAATAACAGAGGAACATTCATCTCCTCCTCCTCTGGCTCTCACAGAGCAGCAGTGTATGTGGACTGTCCTGCTGGCACTCTGTCCTTCTACAGAGTCTCCTCTGACACACTGATCCACCTCCACACCTTCAGCACCACATTCACTCAGCCTCTACATGCTGGGTTCTGGTTGTTGTCTCCTGGTTGCTCAGTGAGTCTGTGCTGTGTGTAGAAGCAGAGTGTGTGGAAGTGACAGCAGCTTCAACTTTGTGCTTTAAATGTTGATGATGTTTCACTTTCATTTGAATCACTGACTGTGATTTCAGGTCAGAACATGTTTTTGTCTTAGAAGCAGTGAAATGAAGAATGTGAAGCTGAATTTATGATCATGAACTTTGACATGTCCTCACAAATGAAACCCTTACATTAAGAAATGCATGATTCCATGTTGTTATGGCTCTGATATTAAAATGTAGTATTATAATAGGAGTTAATGGACCTAAGTGGAAAACACCATTTAAAACTGCTGCAATACAAACACTAATAACTCCAACTCAATATTTTGGATCAACTTTGACATGACAGATATAAAATAATGCCTGAGCCTCCCAACTTGTAACATAACTTGTCTGTCCGTTCTTTCTCTGCTCGCTCTCTCTCTCCCTCTCTCTCTCCTGTCTCTCCCTCCCTCTCTCTCTCCCTCCCCCCCTCTCTCCTCTGTCTCTCCCTCCCTCCCTTTCTCTCTCTCCCCCCCTCTCTCTCTCTCTCTCTCTCCCTCTCTCCCCCCCTCCCTCCCTCCCTTTCTCTCTCCTCTCCCTCCCTCTCCCTCGCTCTCTCTCTCCCTCTCTCTCTCTCTCTCTATATATATATATATATATATATATATATATATATATATATATATAGAGGGTCTGGTGGACCATTTGTATATTACTACAGGTTTCATAGTTTTTTTTATGTTATTTATTTTATGTTTTTTTTCATACTTCTTGATACCACTTAGTATTTCGTGAGAATTACTTACTCTGATTACTCTTATTACTTACTCTATACTGGCCACTATTTACTTTGACAGCAAGGGAGAATATTTTTTCCAACTGACTAATAATTCAAAAGTAACATTTTCACAAAAATATTCTAGAAAGATAAATCACCTTTGAAATCAATCAAAAGACGATGTGGAAAAATTCTATATTTCTGCTGTAGACTGAACACAAGTTGAGTACCTTAGTCCTGACAAGTCTTTCCCAGTGTCCCTGCTGCTGTTTGACTAGTTTGAGAACGGGTTAGTTGGACTTCATTTCCCAGCAGCACTGTTCAGCAACAATATTCTGGTAAAGCTCCAGGTCGGCTCTGTACTGACGACCATTCACTCTGCCACTGCAGAACAAAAAGAGGGCATCAACACACTCCAAGTTTCCTCCATACCAACATTAATATTCTACATTGTTTCATGATCATCTCTCAAACTCTATAATCTTCCCCTATATCCCTCCTCATTCTTTGTCAGGGTGAACCAATAAACCACTATAATTCCTTGGAAGCTTCCCACAGGTGAGCAACCACAAGGAATCATGTATACTGACAGTCAAGAAATGCACCAACAACCAAGTTACATATTTGCTGCTGATAGAAGGTCTTAGGAATCAGATGGGCAAGCTTTATTCTACTGTTATGTAATGTATACAATGAAAATCTGACACAAATGAGGGCGGGTATATTGAGTCTGTGCAAACAAAGAAGTTTGTTCCCTGACATGAATGAATGTAACTGCAGCAGAGTAAAGATATCTTTGCTAAATTAGTATAATGTTAGGCCAATCAAATTTCATGATAATGTAATCACAAATTAAATGTAGATTTCCTTTAAATCCAATTATGAGACAGCTGTATTATTCAGAAACAACAGAATACAGAACAATCACAGTAGCACCAAAGGAAAGTGACTGAATGAGATGCCCTTTACATTAAACTGTAACCCGGAACTGTGTGACACCGTTTGTTTGTCTAATTTACAGACTGGCATGCCGAACATGTACCCACTACCACCAGTGTAAAATGCTCTGGACAGAAAGTTCCACTGAATGTTGGATGTGATGAAAGTGAGTGAGCAAACACTGGTGGTCTGGTCCTGACAGACCTGTAGATGACTCTGTCAGAGAAGAAATCACAGCGCTGACTTTCTGGGTTCACCAAGATCACTCTTGCAACTGCACAGTTGACCGTCTGATACCAACGTACATGGGGGTGGTAACTGAAATCCAACAACAAAACACTTAGAACAGCAGGAAGTGACAGCAGGAAGACTGCTGACTTGACAGTTGCCCAAAGGACGACCATTGACACCTTGCACAAGGAGGGCAAGACACAAAGAGGCTGGCTGTTCACAGAGCTCTGTCCAAGCACATTAACAGAGAGGGAAGGGGAGTACAAGCAAGAGGGAGTACAAAGTGTTCTGCCCAAACAGGGACTTGAACCCTGGACCCTCAGATTAAAAGTCTGATGCTTCCAATACTTCACTAGTACACTTCATGTAGTGCAGTGAGATCTGATTGACTTGCAATTGACCCTTTATACAAGGGGGATTAGCTCAAATGGTAGAGCGCTCGCTTAGCATAAGAAGGGGTCCGATTTTCTCGCTGTCGCACGCAAGGGAAAAAGTTGAGAAAAATGTGGAGCCCCGCTGTGCGCGGACAAACGTCTCGTGTAGCGGTATTGAGGCAATATTCCTGTTCATTATAAAGGAGTTTAAGTGAAATATGAAACAAATCATCTGCTATGGGCTGGACTCGAACCCGTAGTCTGTGCGACAATGTATAGAGTTGTTGGAGTGTTTAAATCCCACAACGTGCGTAAAATAATTAATGATTGATTTAGCTTAGTTTAGATATGTTTAAATATATTACAATATCAACAGATGTTTTTTAGTTTATTTAGTGTTTACTTTGGCTTTAACATGATATGCCCCGTCCAATGACTTGTGATGTTTACCTGTTTATGGTTTAATAATATGAACAATGAGCAGTCAACGTGTTTTTGTGTGGGAGCTTCTTTGATAAAGATCAGAGTGAATCTTAAATGTTTATATGATTTATCAGAACAAATATAAAACAAATACAAGTGAATACACACACACACACACACTGCATACAGGACTATAAAATACTATTCAGCCCATTCACCCATGTGAAAATATATACAACATATACAGGTCAAATATTAGGTCAAATATTACACAATGTACAATTATACAATAAAATTCAACAGCACTGCATAAAGACAGACAGGCTTGTTGATTTAAACATAAGAAAATTGCTTATATACAATATATACAGGCCAAACATTGTACAGTGTTTACTGTGGATGTTTTTGCTGGCGCAGCCACTCATCCAGAGACATTCCACTGGATGAACGCGAGCAAAATGTGGCATTACCATATCTACTGTGGCCAAACTCTGCTGTTTTAGGATGCCCACATTTGCTGCATGTGTTGAAGGTAACCCTTCTCACATGCTTCCTTTTTTGGACTCCACTCTCCTCCTCCAGAGCCCGCCGCCGCCTGTTCCTCTGAGTGAAACGGGACACAGTAGGAAGAGGAGCAGCAGACGCAGGAAGAAGAGGAGCTGCGCCTGCACCGGATGCTGCAGTACCAGAAGCTGCCATCACCACTGGCACAGTCATGTTTGGGTTCAGAACTAACGTGCCTAACCCAGCTGCTGAAACAGGCTGTGCAGTTTCTGATGCTGTGGGACCAGGTATTGTGGGCACAGGTGTGATGGGGCGCTCCCTGATGCGCCGGCGACCAGGCTGCAGAGGAGGAGCCTGTCCTTCCTGATTTGGTGGAAGTACCAATGTGTGTCTTGGGCCTGATATGACTGGTGCTTCATCCAGTGGTTCCCTCGGAGCAGTAAGCCGGGTTTGAGCCACAGGAATTGAGGCAGATGGAGCCGGTCCCTGATTAAGGACACTCAATTCCTGACTCTTCTGCCGCCGTTGAAACCTGAAAATACATCATTTGCAGGATGCTGTCCTTCTCCATTACTGGACGTGGATGGGTGGGGTGGAGCAGAGGCCTGAGGACTGGTTGTCAAAGATGGGGGGCTCTTTTGAAGATCATGGCAGGGGTCATCCTCACAGAGCACTGACACTGTGATGTCCTCCATGATCTCCTCCTGAAATCCCTCATCTTGCAGGTCCTCGTCATTTATTTGCTCCACCAACCTGTCCTCCTCTTCAGGGTTCTGGAGCACTGGAGTCAATGTTTTGCCTGTCTGGCTGTACAGATACTCCACCCCCAGCAATTCACCTACAAGAAAAAAACAAAAAAGAAAGTGTTCTTAATATTTTGTCCAGAACATAAAAGGTTATACAGATAATGTTTCAAAATACAAAAATGTGGATTGATGAATAAATGATTTATATTGGTGTTAAATGAGTATTTCTTGCCTGTGTATACTCCAGGAGGGCGGTAGCGCTCATCCCAGGGCTTCCCAAACACAACTCGGCTGAGCTGGTCCACAGCCTCTCGCAGGGCACTGCCATATGATCGGATGGAAGAGGCTCCTTTTACAGCCTCTTCCATCCGATCTTCATTCCATCGCATCAAGCCTTCAAGGAGATAGGCCTGAAAATGTGCATCACTGGCACTGGTTCCTAAAGGTTAAATAAAATAGGAAAAAGGGTCACACACACGCAAGATATGTGCTACATTTGAGGTACTATGAGGTTACATGCAATAGAGTTATGTAAATACATGAAAAATCATCATTATAACCAGAATTAATGAGGAAAAGTAATTAAATTAGTTTCTTGTGAGATAAGATCTGTTCTGACATCAGAAAAGGACTGTAATATTACTGTAGAATGTGACATTACTTTAAAGTAATGGAAACAGTTACAGTGCTTATAATACTTAAAGAGACACTGTAATCCATATGGGATACCTGGGATGAAGCGGTTCAAGTGGAGGTGGAAAGACTCCAGGGAGGTAGAGCCACGGGCACACCTGTAGCAGCACAGCTCCAAACCACCTTTCTTCAGTGTCCCCTTCTTAATGTAGAGTGGGAAGTTCTCTGGGTCTTGGATACACAGTACATGTTTCTGCTGTTCTTTCCATATTTGCTGGATCCGATCATGGTCCAGTAGAGGAACTCCCAGAGTGTCCTTCCCATCCACACTGTCAAAGTGATCAATCAGTGATCCAATCAGGCTGGTGGTCTCCTCCATCCCTCTGGTCCTCCTGCGGCAGTGCAGTGCCAACTCCCTCCGGGTAATGCAAGCACTGAGTGCCTTTTCTGAGAGGTGGCCGGTCTTCTTTGCTGCTAGCTCCCCCTCCTTTGCACAACGAAGAGCAGCGACATCCTCTGGATCCCATTCAAAGATGCACGTGGACAGACGTGCCATGAAGACTCCATAGAGTGGATGAGCCTCTGTTGTGACACCTGCAGCAAATCGCCGCATAACATGCCAGATGTCAAGGCGCACTTCGAGGTCATCCCACTCTGAAAACATGGCCTTAACACGAGACTGGCCATGCTGACTGCAGCAGTCTCTGTCCACATACATCACTTTTGGGGGCATCTGTCCTGCCTCCCGATAGCGCTTCATCAGGCCAGCTGCCATGGCATCCAATCCATGTCCCTCGGCAGCTGTGAGCACAGAGACAAGGACTTGGCCGTGTTCATTTCCCACATTTGTGCACCAAGCAGCTGTCCCTGAAGCAGCCCCAGCAAGTTTCTTTGTGAGCTATTTGGAAAAGGTCAAACAGAGTGTTCATTATGCACGCAAACATATTTATATCTGGCCAACATTCTGTATAGGTAAAATGCTGTGATACCTTTTTAGTGGAGTCAATCTTGAGCACAGACCCAAAGACAGATGTAATTTTGGCCTTGACCTCATGCAGTCGCCCCAGAACATCCCTGGCGTATACAGCTAACAGCCACTTAGGTTTAGGTATGGCAGGTAAGGGAGGAGGCTCAAGGAACACAGGAGGCTGCACAAGGGAGGACTTTGCAAATGGCTCACAGGCAGTGAGGTACTGCAGTACACGCTGCGTCCATGCCTCACCATGTTGCTCCATCAACTTCTTGTGAAGCTGAGTCACACTGTTGCCCAATGTCCTCTCCCTCATCATCCTCACCACCCGGTTGTCACATGAGTATCTAATGAAAGACCAGTGTAATAACACAAATGCAGTTTTTGGTTAAACAATAACACAAATCAAAGCACCTAATAATGTTTGATCTTAATTATGACTTGCCTGTATGTCAATAAAGCAGGAAACTGACTGCGGTGGCCCATATCCAGTTGTCCTAAGATGTCTTCGGACCAGGCTGGATACTTATTTGTGCAGCGTTTGCACTCCAAGTACTCTGTTGCAAGGTCATACCACCCGTCGATGTCTAAGACCTTGCGCACAGTACGATACAGTCCTGCCGCTGTTAGTCTGTGTTTACCACAGTCTGGGCGAACACAGACAAGAGGGAACTGCCACATCTTCAGCGGCATCCATAAAAAAAGGGGCCGACAGAAGAAGAGGTCAGGTGAGGCGGGCAGCTGACTGTGAATGAGAGGGGGCTGAGGAGGATGCCACCAAAGCTTCAGCTGGGGCACTAGCTCTGGCTTGCCAGTGTGTAGGTTGGCCTTGAAGAGGGTCTTACGGATCCACTCCTGCTGGAAAGGTGGAAGCTGATCCTTCCAGTGACGAGGGAGCTCAGTAGGTGGCTGATGATGTGAAGGGTCTGGTATTTTTACCACTAGAGGCGGACCAGCACGGGCCTCTGAATGAGCCATGGCTGGAGCTTTTGAAGGAGAAATGCAGAAAAAAATAATATAAGGATGACTGTTGTATTTGATCGCAGTCCACAATCTGCCTGCACAGCATACATTTGGACAAGCATTAATAGATTATGATTATAATTAATAGTTAGACATAAAAAAATAAGAGACCACTGTGGTTTCTTATTTTTTCCAGAGCTGTATTTGAAAAGGATTAGATGGAATAGAGCAAAGAAAATAAGTTGTGATGAATTTAGTATAAAGTAGTGATGCCCACAGACATGAAGCGTGCACACAGTTGCAGTGATGAAAAACAGTTACTGTGATGATTAAAACAATGAATCTCCTCCGTCCTGTTCAGGGGATTAGACAGATAGTGAGTGAGAAAAGCAAGTGATGTTAGTGAAAATGTTATCCAATGATTGTTTCTCAACGGGAAACACAAATGAAAACACCAACACCTTTGGATATCCTTAAGGTTTTGAAGAGGTGCACTCAAAGAATGCATCCCGCTTGAAGCTTGATGCGACATAATCCTGTACTGTAAACAAAAATATTTGAAAAAACAGTGATTTTTTATTCCTCAAAAATAATACTTCACAGTGTGTTTTCACTAAACATTTTCATAATATTTGCATTTGTGTCGTATGCCACACCTGTATTCTGCTGTGCTTCATATTGTGACACTGCAGATACCAGCTCCTCATCATCGTCTTCAGCAAAGTCACCCGCTCCAGAAGGGGCAACAGAAGTGCCTGCAGCACAAATATAAAATGTTATTAGCATTTATTAATAGGTTAATAAAATTATTACTGTTGACAAGACACAAGGACAAACAATGTACGATGTTACTTACCAGTAGGGAAGAGCTGCCTTTGTGCCAAATGTTTGGCTGGGGTTCTGTTGGCAGAGTGCACTGCGGTACTGGGGCTGGAAACAGCAAGTGGATAAGTCTGTGTAGTCTGCCATAATGATAACTGAATACATATACAGTACATGTTACACAGTTACACTCACAGGGTTTAACTGGTGACATCAGTTTTTTAGCCAGCTGTGAAGGAGACAAATGTTTGCCACGCGCCAACAGTGCTTTCACAGTGCCAGTCTTCCACACACCAGTTTGGATGGCAGCAGGTGAAGGAGCAGACATGTGGCAGGCTGCAGGTGTAGGTGCAGAGGCACTGGAGGCTGCAGGTGTAGGTGCAGAGGCACTGGAGGCTGCAGGGGTAGGTGCAGAGGCACTGGAGGCTGCAGGTGTAGGTGCAGAGGCACTGGAGGCTGCAGGTGTAGGTGCAGGCTGACATGCTCCAGCAGAAGCCCTTCTTTTCAAGACGTATGTCTTGAAAATAGCCATGTTGGTTTTGGGCCTGGCATCTGCCTTGATCAGGTACTTGATGAGAGCCTGGGCCTCTTTGCTCTGGTCTTCATAGACGTCCTTCATGGACCGGCCCTTGAAGTCTCCAAACTCTACCATCAAACATCCCTGGTCTCCAGTTTCCCGGGCTTCTGCTTGCACTTGCTGCTTTCTTTTAAACTTCTCCAGTTCCTCTGCCATCTCTCTAATAAGAGATGTGTACTGGATGAACAGCTGCTTATTTTGTGACAGGGGGTTTGCCTGCACCGTCTCTTTAGATATGCTGTCCATCAAATACAATGCATACCCCAGAGAGTTTTCCAGGAGCCATCTAAATCTCTGGCCCTGGTACTTCCCAAACTGGAGCTTGCAGTGAGCAAGCACCAAAAACTGGTCACTGGGGTCTCCACCGTTTACACTCACAAAAGTTCTGGCCTCCGCCACCACTTCCTCTTCAGGTTTGGCCCTTCCAGATTCCACATTTTGCGTTCGCAGCGCCTCCTCTGATGGCGCCATGAGGAGACGCTGTGATGTGGCCGACTGCCGCTTAAAAACCGGATAAGCATACATTTTCTGAAATGAAAATCAGAACAACACTATTACCGCTGAAAGATACCTGTACTTTTAGAGTGTGATCATTTAACAAGCTACTTCATTTCCCCACAGGGATTGATAAAGTAATTCACATTACTATGATAATGTGTACTACTGTGTCTCCTACAAAGCAAAACCATGTTATTTTCATTGAGCTATTGTATTGTACCTTTATTTAAATATTTGTAGAGGTAAGTTGTTAAAGGGGAGGGATTGTAATAAAACACCCACATGAAAACAAACCATTTTAACATCATAACATAACATAACTTAATTTGTAAGAGTAAAAAGTATTCTATTTTGATTTATTCTGATGTATTTTGAAAACCCCAATGTCTGAATCCTTAACTTTACTATATTAATGTTAAAACTGGAATTTCTGAACTGATCAATATCCTACGTTTATAGTTTATAGAGATAGTGAATGACCTCCTGGATTAGCCTACATGTAGGCTACTTTACATCTACAAAGAGCGGTTTACACCATTACAAGGTATTACATGCATATTAGTATGTTATGTGTACATTACATAAAACGAACAATAGAGCAATATCTACCGGTTTACAGAGAATCAATTGCACGTATAGCCTGTTAGCGGGTGGCCATGACAGCGATAGCGATCAATGGTAGTGACATTTTTTGGTCGGTATTTACAGGTTGACGGGTACGTCGAAGAAAACGTGTGCTATATAATGTCCAATCGCTATAGCGCTATGTCGGCCTGTTTTGTTTTCTTAAGGTACAGACTGTATCTGAACAGACGATGGCCGATTTATAGTAAATTAAATAAGGTGAAGTAAACTTCATCTTACCGTTTTCACGAGGAAGGGTCAAAAGTAAGCCACAGTGAAGGAACGCGATTGGTTGGTCAAAAGTAAGCCCAGGGAAAGGAACGTGATTGGTCAAAAGTAAGCCCAGGGAAAGGAACGTGATTGGCTAAAGTGGGCTTACTTTGGGCTTACTTTGGCTCGACTAGCGCGATGCAGTAAGCGCAAGCGAGAGGTAGCAGGATCGATGCCCGCATCCTCCAGCCTGCATTTTAGGAGGGAGGGTGTAGCTGGATGGATGAGGATGGATGGATAATGTGGTGGACTCCCACCCAGCAGATCAAGTCCCAGAGGTTACAGCATCATTTATTAGCTGAGTTTCCCCTCAGGGAAGCTGCTGTTTACAAGCTGTTTACAGAGAGAAGCAAGAAAACAACAGTCAGCATCATCTTCCATAAAAACACATGACAATAACATGTGAGACAGAGAGTTTATGATCAGTGCTCCCCCTGCTGGTTAGGACATATGATGACATTTTTAAATGTACCAGTCAAAAGTCACTCAGTGGTTTGTCTTTGTTTTTATGACTTTCTACATTGTAGATTCATCCTGAAGACATCAGAGCTATGAAGGAACACATGTGGAATGATGTAGTGAACAAACAGTGTTAAACCAAGCAGAATATGTTTGATGTTTGACATTCTTCCAAGCAGCCAGCTTTTGCTTTGATGACAGCTTTGCACACTCTTTGCATTCTCTCAATCTGAACTGAACCACCAATGCTGTGCAATGCTGACATCTAGTGGTGGAATCGCAGGCTGCAGCCTCCTCATTCCAAAATCAATCCCTCCTCCACATAAAGTCAAAAGTTCTAAATGTGAGTCATTAAATGAGAGGTTCCAGCAGAAACGTCCAAACATCTGAAGAGAAGCTGAGAAGCCTGAGATACAGGGGCTGCAAGCTGTGCTTCAACTGTTCCTGTTTAGACAATAAGAACAGATCACCAATGTCTTTTAATGTGTACAGTGGGTGCAGGAAGTATTCAGACCCCCTTAAATGTTTCACTTTGTTATATTGCAGCCATTTGCTAAAATCATTGAAGTTCATTTTCCTCATTAATGTCCACACAGCTCCCCATACTGACAGAAACACACAGAGTTGTTGACATGTTTGCAGATGTATTAAAAAGACAAAGTGAAATATGACATGGTCCTAAGCATCAGAGCCTTTGCTGTGACTCTCATATATTGAACTCAGGTGCGTCCATTTCTTCTGATCGTCCTTCAGATGGTTCTACACCTTCATCTGAGTCCAGCTGTCTTTGATGATACTGATTGGACTTGATGAGGACAGACACACACCTGTCTGTATAAGACCTTACAGCTCACAGTGCAGGTCACATACTGGGTGATGACGTCCTCCTGCAGGTGTTACTGTGGAACAACTGCTCTGGATTGGGATGAGTCTGAATAGAACTTTGTTAGCTTTGTAAAGCTGTGTGGTAGTTAGAGAGGAACTGAAAAGAGTCAACAACAAGGAGTTGGTCTCCAATGGAATAAAGTTAAACATCAGGGCTCGTCCGGGATTTGAACCCGGGACCTCTCGCACCCTAAGCGAGAATCATACCCCTAGACCAACGAGCCATGTGTGGCCACTTATTTTTCATGTTTCAGTCAGTGGAAGAACATGATGTGTTTGTGTAACACTGGAGATGTTAGCTGTACATGTGCAGAACAAAGACATGACCCACAGCAGACCATCATGTTTAAGGAGCAGCAGGAAGTCCTCTTCTTAGTAACATTTAGGTGAATGGGACGGCACATTTGATGTTTGACTTCATCTATGAACACGTCTGCAGCATGTTTACTGCATTTGAACTGTTACTAATAGAATTTCACTTGCTGTTTCTGTCACTTCTTTCATTATGAGTTAAGACTCCAATAAGTTCCATTAAACTCACAGTGATGTATCAAGACTTCATAGCCTTTCTTCTTCATGCCTCCCTCCCACCTTACCCATTAAGCACATGTGTTTGTTACCAGCAGCAACATGATTGTAGTAAAAAGCTCATTGAACACTAAGCTCAAGGCTCTTGGTAGTTGCTGCTTCTTCTCCTGTGCTCCTGCAGACACTCCCAGTCCTCCTCTCTGACTGAGCTCACCTGCTTCCACTTGCTGATCAGGAGACAAAGGACAAAGGAGGGAAGATGAGACACAGAGGGACATTTGTCCTTTTGTTAGTAGGGCTGCTGCTTGTTGTTGCTCCTTTAGAAAACCTGATGTGTTTTCTTGTTCCTTTAGTGGAAAATAATGAGTCTCTTTTGCTTCTTTGTCTCCTAGTTCAGCTTTTGTTCCTCTCCTTGTCCTCTGACCTGCTGAGGGATGTCAAATGGACTTTTAGCTGCACATGCTGGAAGATCATATGAAGATGTCCATGTATTGAAAGTTCCATGTAAGGAAAGCTTTAGCTCTTCTTCTTCCTCTTTGATTCTTGGATTCATTTGTCTTTGAAAATGACTCTTTGTCTTCTTCCTGCTTTTGCTTTTATCATGCTTTGATTCATTTCCTCTGTCCCTAGCTTCCTGTTTTATTTGGAAAGATCTAAGCTGTGTTCCAATTCAGGGTCTGCATCCTTCGGAGGACACAGCCTATGCGGTCTAAGGAGGCCGCGTCCTCCTGAGGATCCTCCGGAGGATTCTCAACCGTTGGTAAATGGGACGGTCTAGCCTTCAAAGCACTTCCTGATTGTGGCACGACGTCACAAGTTCTACCCCCCAAGCCCGGGAAAAACAAACGCGGACAGACGACAGCAGACGAACACAGAGTAAAAAGAGAAAAGAGAGGAAAGACACGAAAAGGCAGAAAAACGAAAGATGGAAATGGAGATCGAGATTTGGATTTTGTTTTGTTTAATATTTACGTTGTTGGCGGAAGAGGAGAGGTGGCTTCAGCGGCGGCTCCAGCGGCAGCGAAATTGGCGCCGACTCGTCTATTTCAGGCTGGGAGAGCGCAGTGGAGAGGTAACGTTAACCCGCTGCTGTAATAACCCATACTATTGATAATAATTAATATACCAGTTACTGAACAAATGCCTGCCATATAAACAGTAGTTGACAAATATGATTTAATGTAATATGTATTTATTCATTTGTAAGACTTGAATACTTTAAACTAGTTTTAGTTAAATGTGTAAGAACTGTTAACATCCAATAGAATTGTATCAGCTGTAAATCAATAGCTGTAGTTTAATCCTCTTGTTCTTACCCTCATGTCTCCAGACAGGGCAGATTTACTGCCGTATAAATGTACAGGTCCCTGTTCTACAAACCTTTTTTTAACAATCATGACACCACCCAAGACTTCCGGCTGAGCAGAGAGTCCCTGGCGGTGCTGCTGGAGCTTCTACACCAGGAAAGAAGACACGGATGGGGTGCCACAATAGAGACCTTGGTGTTCCTCTTCTGGCTGGCGAGTGGGACATCCTACAGAGTGGTGGCAAGGGTGTTCGGGATGCCTCGTACCACTGTTCACCGCATCGTCCATCGGGTTACGGAGGAGGTGGTGGCTATCCGCCACAAGTTTCATCTACCTCCGCAATACCGCAGAAGACCTGGCGGCAGTAACCCAGGGGTTTGCAGGGCTGGCGAGACACAGAGCTTTCTGCAAAGCTGCTGGAGCAATCGGCGGCTGCCATGTGAGGATCAAGCCTCCAAGCGGCCCTGATGGTCACTGCTACCGCAACAGGAAACTGTTTTCCTCCATTTTATTGCAGGCAGTGTGTGACCATCAGGGCCGCTTCATTGACACGTACGTGGGCTGGCCGGGGTCGGTGCACGACTCCAGAGTACTCCAGCACAGCCCACTGTACAGGCGTGGCATCTACCCTCCTCCAGGGCACTTCATCTTGGCAGACGGCGGGTACCGTTGTCTCCAGCATCCACTCCCCCTCATCACTCCTTACAAGCAGCCCAGCGCTTCAACAGCCATCATTCCAGGGCACGCTCCATCATAGCCTTTGGAATGATGAAGACGAGGTGGCGAGCCATCTTCCTCCAAGCGCTGGAGGTGCACCACACCTTTGTGCCTCAGGTATGTCACTACATGAGAGAAATATTGCTTATTGTCAAATGGCCTGCACATCATCAACATCTGCCTGGGTGCCGGTGACATCATGGCCCCAGAGGATGGAGTGCAGGAGGACATGCCGGAGGATGAGGGGGAGAACGGGCTGGAGGCAGCCAGTGGGGCTCCCTGGTGGGATCAGCTGTCTGCTGAGGTGTCTGCCCTGGAGGAGGGAATACTTGACCATGATTACTTTCAGAGGGTAAGTAAGTAGTAATTTTATAGCTATTTCAATTCCAAGCTGTTGTGCAATGTAAATAATAACTTAAACAACATAGAAATTTGAATGTACAACACAAAAACATCACCTCCTGTCCACCATCCTCTCCAATAAACCAAAAAGCCTCTCCATCCTCTCTCTGCTCTCCCTTTCTCTCCTTTCCTCAGCCTCCCTCTGCAGCCTCATGTCCTCCCTCATTAGCTCCAAAAAAACATTGTTTTCTCTCCTCCTCTTCCTCCTTGTTCCTTGTTATGGTCCTGGCTGCCTCTCCTCATTATCGTCATCATCATCGTAAATGCAGCGCCGTGCCCCTGGTGCTGCTGAGAAGGGGTCCAGGAGTGCTTTGTTTTTCTTTGTTTGTTTGTTTATTCTGGGGCCCCTGGTAGTACGCCAGAGAACCAGGAGGGAGGGACAGCTTACCGGGGAGGCCGCACTTTACCTGGGCACACACCTTGCACACACACACAGACAAATCTTGTCAAGACCGCAGTGCCTGTCTTTAGCATCCCTTGTCCATACGTACCTGTAGGGTCTTAACCAAGACCTGTGTGCACGTGTCTGTGTGTGTGATGTCGGCATGATACGCATGCATACATCTGTACCATGCACAGATCTGTACCATGCAGGAATCACTATCACAGTCAGAGTTCATATCAATGAGCAGAGAGCTGCAGTGGGCAGAAATCCCCACAGGTGGTCAGGTGGTCCTTTGTAGTATTTGTGATCTGCTCATTATAGCCTTTAATCATCAGCTGAGCATGAAGTCTGTTACAGCCTTCCCTCCTCCAGGCAATTTTGTCTTCTCCCCAAAGAAATGTACAAACTGGAGATATTTTAATGTTGTAGAAAAACATGTGCTTAGTGTTGTTCTTCCATCGACAATATTTTACTTTATCTATTTTATGCGACTCAGAATCTTGTTTATATGCACATAATAAACATTTACAATGGGGCTTTCGCACTACTCAGTGCTCAGGCCCTAACAACAGTGGGGGATGTAGCTCAGTGGTAGAGCGTATGCTTTGCATGTATGAGGCCCCGGGTTCAATCCCTGGCATCTCCAAGGTTATCTTATGCTCCTCTGTCAGCTCAAAGAGTTAATTGTTTACACCTAACAAGTCCAATGTGCTTCATCTGGTCAAGTTCAGTAGAACTGATGGAGCCACTTGGGCTACGTTCAGTCTGCAGACTAATGTGACCTGTATCTGATATTGTCATGACAGTGTGAACAGCTCAATTCTGATTTTTTTATATCCGACCCAGGCCACTGTCATATGTGGTCCTAAATCAGATACGTATCAGATTTTTTGCAATGCGACCTCAGTCTGAACGGCTATGCGGCATATATCCGACTTTTGCGTCAGTGAAAGGCGACAGGCGTCACAATTCTGCGACATAGGAGCGGGCAGACAAGCTGTGTTGTTAGCAACAAGCGCCTGTTGCCAGGAAGTAGAGCCCAACTCCAACGCGCGGCTCACAGATGAGGGAGATGTCGACTGTCTTGCTGTGAAAGTGACACAGAAAGGCGCTCGCAGACGTATTCAAAGGTTCTCGTCATTCTGAAGTTATGAATGTTGAATGTTATGAATGAAGTCAGTGTCGCTAAAAGCAGTCACATCACTATCCCACCACTCCGCACCCACACGCATCTCTGTACAGACGCTGCAGCTACTGCGCTCTTCCTTCTCAGCATTCTTCTTGATATTATTTGAATGTAATTATGTTGGCTACTCTCGAACATTAACGTAAACAAAGGCACACAAGCACACATTGTGTGACGTTGTGTCCTCTTCTGCACATGCGGGTCACTTCAGGGCCACAGTCCATTCACACAGGAGTGGTAGCAGTCACATATTATTTTGTAAACACCAAAAAAATCGGATTTCACCAAAAAATCAGAATTGAGCATTAAGACCTGCCGACCTCTGAACGTAGCCTTGGAGAAGTGGCGAAAAAAAGTGTTAAGAGTGCAGGGCCTGCCTACAATCAGACACAGGTGCAGCACGTTAGGGCAGGGCAGCTAATCAGCGGGGGACAAGCACACAGAGGTGGGAGAGCAGAGAGGAAGCAGCAAAACACACGGCACCAGGAGTGGATCCGTTGTTGGACCATGCTGATTTTTGAACAAATGAATATGACAGGAATTGGAATGCTGGCGTTCTAGTCTGCTGCAAGTCCATGCAGAGCTTTATAAAGAGTAACAGTGATTATTGTGGAACAGAATTCAGCTCCCCCTGAATGGAAGGCAACTTTTTTGGAATGAAAGTCAGCATAACAGAATGAAACGCAGGTTTTCAGAATGAAAGCCAGCGTTCATCCATGTGCCACTTCTACTTTACATTGATACAAATGTATCTGTTCATATCACCTGACAGGACCGATTTTGGTGTAACCATAAGTGAAATTGTTATTTGTTGCAAGTCATACACTCTCATACTCTGGATTCCATTACAGGCCAATGTGGACCTCATGACAGTGTTGTATGGAAAGCCAGTTCAGTTCATTTCTTGATATTAAATATTTTGTTCTTGCACTACTTAACTAGTGAATACATTTAGACCTGGTTAGCTAATTAGTTCTTACATGTTCACATGGAGTCAGCTACTGCATGATGTAACATCTAGTATCTGACAAACAAGTAAACCCTATACATGACCACCAAAAACCCATAACACATTATATAACATCTTAAAGTAATTATTATTAGGAGGATGCTGTCATCTTCCTGCTAAATTGAGCTTTCTCACCTGGAGAGCCGGCGATCCTGAAGGACAAACCGGAGTAGACAGGGGTGGACCACCTGCTGTCAGAGTGGATCAGGGACTACCTCACAAACTGACCACAATAGCTTTAATTTGCACATACAAATACTACTGTTTACTGCTTACTTTTGCACTTCAGCCACTTTACAGTCTGTTTACATTGTTCATGGACATTTGGATAGTCATAACATTTATGACTTGATAACCTGTACATACTTAATATTTTATATTTTATTTGTATCTATTCTCTCTTCTATTTTACTGTGTCTTATATTTCAAGCTGCTCACTTGTGCCTTAAATTGCCCCCCAGGGAGAAATAAAGTTTTCTGAATCTGAATCTGAATCTGAACAATATGTGAGAGCCCAGAACTGTGGGTCTTCAGAAACAACACTGACGGCTGTGTGCTGCAGAAGTTCTCTAACAACACTGCGATTGTTGGTTTCATCACTGACCACGACGACACAGAGTACAGAGGACTGACGCAGAACTTTGTGGACTGGTGTCAGCGAAACCACCTCCTGATCAATGCAGGGAAAACCAAGGAGATGGTGGTGGACTTTCGCAGACGACACTCAGCCCCCCCCCCCCCCCCCCCCCCCCCTCACCGGTGAACATCCAGGAAATGGACATTGAGCAAGTTGACTCTTACAAATACCTGGGTGTTCCGATGAGATCCGAGGAGATGGTGGTGGCATCAGTCATTCTGTACGGTGTGGTCTGCTGGAAGAGCAGCATCACAAAGGGAGAGGAAAAAGCTGGACAGAGTCATCAGGAAGTCCAGCTCTGTCCCGACCTTGCAGGAGGAGACTGCAGGAGGTGGGTGACAGGAGGGTCCTGACAAAACTGACATCCATGCTGGACAATGAGTCCCACCCCCTGCAGAACACCCTGTCAGCCCTGCAGAGCAGCTTCAGTGGCAGACTGCTCCACCCTCGGTGTGTGGAGGAGAGGTACAGAAGGTCTTTCCTTCCTGCTGCTGTCAGACTGTATAATAACCACTTCTGATAGGAGCAATATTCACACACCACAGTGTACAATACATAATTTATTTAGTTATGCAGTTTTCTTACAGACCACTTCTACCTCCACTCACCTGTTAATATGCATACTCTTATTTGATTCTATTGTATATTGTAGTTAATGTTATTATGTATATAGCTTTTCTCATCCTTTTGCTGTCTATATCTGCTGCTGCTAAAACACAATTTCCCCATTGTGGGACAAATTAATCTTTTCCTGTTTTTACAGACAGTTCTGGATAGCAGGCCCAGTGTGTTTGGGGAGGAGGGAGACTGTGTTTCGACATTTGAGGCAAGAGGCTAAACCATGCTTTTTAAAATCTGGAAACAAGTAATGGAGCGCCAACACCAAACTGGAGAGGGAGCCATGCTCACCCTGAGCACTGTTATGTACTGTAGCAACCTAACTTCTTCGACTCCTCTTACAAACCACCTGTCCTCTGTTTAAAATGTGGACGTTATTGTCCTCAAAAGACTGACTGTCCTTTCTCTTTGAGGTGAAGATGGACTGCTGAGTGTTGGCCTGTGGATGTGGCTGTGGGTTTTTATTGACTAATAACATATCAGTTCTAGAATGATTGCTGCTGGGAGTTTGAGCAGACAGCTGTTTACATGGTCTAAGTTGAATATGAACTTATTTGGAATAAAGATTAATCCTGCAAACGTAAACATGAGGCAGCCATCCACATGGATCCACATCCATCTACTGAAGTTCAAAGATGCGGGATTTGAACCCGGGACCTCTCTCACCCAAAGCAAGAATCATACCCCTAGACCAACGAGCCATGTGTGACCTCTTATTTTTTATGTCAGTCGGTGGAAGAACAACACAAAGCAATTCAATTCAGTTCAATTCAGTTTTATTTATATAGCGCATATTACAATCAGACATTGTCTCAAAGCGCTTCACAGGAACCCCCCTAAGAGCACTGTGGCAAGGAAAAACTCCCTTTAAGAGGAAGAAACCTTGAGCAGGACCTGTCAACTTAAAGGGGAACCAGTCCTGCTGCCAGTCAGAGAGGATGAAGGAGAGAGAGAGAGAGAGAGAGAGAGGATGAAGGAGAGAGAGAGAGAGAGAGGGAGAGAAGCAAACATGATACAAATATGATACAGTACAGAGCAAACATGACAGCAAGATGAGACAGTGATTATACTGTAATAGATATCTATCGTCAGTCCATAAGTAGTAATAGTAATTTGATAGCAAGGATGAGCAGCAGGGGCTGATGAAGTCGATGAGCACAGGAGAGATCAGGGGCCGGACTGCAGGTCAGTATGCAGGTCTTGAGACCTGCAAAGAGAGAGAACGAGAGCGAGGTACAGAACTACAAGGAAGACAGTAAACACAGATTATGAGACGATATTACCCAGTATGATCCAGACTAAGGAGTAGAGGAGAGGTCAGAGGGTGAGGGGGAAACTGCTCAATGGGTCCTGTTTGTACCCCCCAACAAGGTAGGCCTAGAGAGAGCACATGCTCTTCTTAGTTTGACATTGGTAAAGATATGTGCAAAGATTTCTTCTAACTGTGTCAACAAAGACTGAACACTTTGCATATCACTGTCCTCCATGAGGAGACTGTCCTCCATGTCTAGATAAGGCTTGCTGTCTAGCAGCTGGGAGAAATGTCTTTCTGTGGCTGTGGCATTAGCTCAACATTGAATCATGAAGTTTATTTGTTGCATAACAGGAAGTGGTCTTGTATTAGGGTGTGACCCTCCTGAGAAGCAGAACCTCTCCTTTATAGGGCTGTCTTGATAACTGCCTCTCATTTCCACCTGTTGTCTGTTCCATTTGCACAACAGCAGCTGAAACTGATCCACAATCAGTGTTGATCTTAACTGGAAAGGCTGATTTCACGCAGGTGTGGCCAGATCAACCTGTCTCTGGCAACAGGTTAAGTACCACAGGCTTCTAAACTGCTGTGATCTCCAACCTCACCTTTATTTCTAAGATATTTCAAAGGGTGGCTGCAAGTCAGTCCACCTACAGCACCGGTCTGTTTGAAGTGTTCCAGGATTCAACAATAATCTGTTAAATATCACAGACCAGAGTGAAATCAAGTCCTTTTGAGGCAGAAATAAGCCCCTGGACTCACTGTGGGGCCACAGTCACTTTTTGGCAGATGAAAACACCAGTTTTTGAGGTTTATTATTTTAAAGGGGTCTTCATGGTATAAATGTGCTGGCTGCATCATAAGTTCTTGTTATTTAATGATAGTTAATTATAACTTCCTGGACCTGCAGACTCTTTGTCTTCATATGGGCTGAATGAAGGGAGACTAGCACAGATTTGACATGTGTGACTTCCACATGCTTTCCTACCATGAATGGAACAAGTCAAGCAGCACATGATGTGTTTGTGTAACACTGGAGATGTTAGCTGTACATGTGCAGAACAAAGACATGACCCACAGCAGACCATCATGTTTAAGGAGCAGCAGGAAGTCCTCTTCTTAGTAACATTTAGGTGAATGGGACGGCACATTTGATGTTTGACTTCATCTATGAACACATGTCTGCAGCATGTTTACTGCATTTGAACTGTTACTAATGTCATGATGCCAGCTGTGTCAGCTTTGTTTCCCTTTAAGTCCTCCATCTTCCTGCTTCATGTACTTTGTTGTTTTGTTGGATATCCTGTTTTATTGTGAAAGGACTCTTTCCTTCCTCTTGTGTTTCCCTCCTTGTTGCTCAGCTGCTCCGCCATGATTGTTGTCACCTGTGTCTTGTTAACTCTTGTGTGTCCAAGTCTTGTGCTGTCCTTTGCTGTCTCTGTCACTTTCAGAGCTTTCTATGTTTGCACCTGTTGTTTCCTGTTCCTTCAGTGTCTTCAGCATGCAGTCTGTTCAGGTTTGGGTCCCTTGACCTTTTCTTTAATACTTTGGTAGTTTATAATTTCACCTGCTATTCTGTCACTTCTTTCATTATGAGTTAAGACTCCAATAAGTTCCATTAAACTCACAGTGATGTATCCAGACCTCATAGTAAAGCCTTTCTTCTTCATGCCTCCTCCCACCTTACCCATTAAGCACATGTGTTTGTTACCAGCAGCAACATGATTGTAGTAAAAAGCTCATTGAACACTGTGCTCAGGGCTCTTGGTAGTTTCTGCTTCTTCTCCTGTGCTCCTCCAGACACTCCCAGTCCTCCTCTCTGACTGAGCTCACCTGCTTCCACTTGCTGATCAGGAGACAAAGGACAAATGAGGGAAGATGAGACACAGAGGGACATTTGTCCTTTTGTTAGTAGGGCTGCTGCTTGTTGTTGCTCCTTTAGAAAACCTGATGTGTTTTCTTGTTCCTTTAGTAGAAAATAACGAGTCTCTGCTTTTGCTTCTTTGTCTCCTAGTTCAGCTTTTGTTCTCTCCTTGTCCTCTGACTTGCTGAGGGATGGAAAATGGACTTTTAGCTGCACATGCTGGAAGTCCTGACTCCAAAGCGAGTAATTTCCCATAGACTCCCATGATAAAATGGCCGACATCACAGCAGAAAAGAACATGTTTACAGCCTGGTACAAAAAACCACTCTGGTCTCAGATGATAGGTTCTCTTCTAGTGTCAACTGTATCGGGGGTGAATTTTTTTACAACTCACTCCTTTCAATTGTATTCAGACTTAAAATTACACATAATTATGGGCGTTGCCGCTTGAGTGACAGACAGTTGACGTATCACAGCACGAGTTTCCTCCCCCTCTTTGTCCATATTTGTAGTTTTGGCGGACGTGACACTGCCAACATGGCGGCGGTCAGCGTGTCCTGGAACCTCCCACCGAGCCTCAGAATGGCTCTTCCGAAACAAACGGAAGCTCTCACGGAAGCTCTGTCCTTAGTTTTTACTGTCAATGGAACGTGTTCTAAGGGTTGTCAGAATTTCTGTATGAGGTATTGTAAAGATATAGAGAAAGTAAATACATCTATTGTGTGGTAATGTGGTATAGATAAATGTGCATGAATTAATATTTATAATATTATTGTTGTTAGTTATTATGTGTATATTAACATTTTTTATACATTTTATGAAAGTGCTTGTGTTACTGGGTGATTGGGGGAGGGGCATTTTTATTGATTTTTATTTAGGAGCAATAGTGATATCAAAGTGTTTGGGCTCAGGCGATTCCTCTTTTTTGATAAACTTCCCCAGCCTTGGAAAACACCCTCTCACAGGGGACCGAAGAAGCAGGTGTGCACAGAATCTGAAGTGCCAGTTTGTACGGGTGCGGATATAGATGCTTCTGAGTGAGCCAGTAGAGCAAAAGGGTCCTGTTGCCTTGGAATGTTCAGTTCTGCAGGATACCTTTGCACTTGAACAGTAGCCTCTGCTTTGGCACTGGACTGTCCACGGCCCTGAGTCACAGTATTGTCAAAAAGCGGCCACAGGTCACCTGCAAACGAATATATAACGATATTGCAGTAAACGTTAAGAAATGTTGATGATCTAAAAAAATAAAATACACATTGTCCAATGCCACGTTTTTTGCTTACCTCACTTTCCACAAGTTTACCGGGTCCAAGGTGTTCCTGTAGGTTTTGTGTAAACAATTTATATGGGCCCATCTTGCTCCATAAAATCTCTGGCTTTTCCCCAGCCCAAATTTCATTTACTACTGTAGGAAGAAAATAAAAAAATACTTGTAATGACCTCAGCACAGACAAAACACCACTTTCCACTGAATCAGGTTGCATTACTGATAGAGGAGGAGCAGGGCTGGATGACGGTGGAGCAGAGGTAGAGGGTAGTGTTGTATGGGGAGGAAATAGTGGATGGTGATGCTGAAAGTGTGGATGAAGAAGGCCATTTGTGGGGGATGCGGGGTGTGGGCTGTGTGTATTTGGTAAGGTGGTCAATGTTGACCACCTTGTTCTTGTGGTCAGCACTTTTATATTCAGTTTTAATTATTGTGAAGGGCCCTAGCAGTGGTTTACCCCCCTTCCTTTGCTCCTGACGGATGACCTGATCTCCCACAGCAAACTTGTCCTCCTGCCCTGTCTCCTCCCTCTTCCGCTTCACTGAAGCCCTGACCCTCTCAGTGTTTTCCAGGGTGACTGCATAATTTCTTTTAAGTATTTTTAGTCCTGCAGATAGTGTTTCATGCCCCAACACATTCTCCACGATGCTATCAGTTACCTGAGAGGAAATATATCACAATGTTGGTAAACCAGATTGATGGATTACTGTACCATGCACCACATACATGTATTGAGAACACACCTCATACTCTTCTGGAATCTCAGTAGGATATCTCTTCTCCCTACCAAACATTAGAAAATAAGGTTGTCAGTTGTTTTTTTGTTCTCAGGGCAAACAAAGAGGATTGCAGGTGGCTGTCCCAAGTCTCAGGTTTCTCCCCAACTAGTTTATTCAAAGTCCTGTAAGATCAAAGATAAACACAGTTACATGATTGCAAAAAGTAACACAAAATCGACAAACATTATAAAACATACCTTTGAATGGTCCCATTCATTTTCTCTACCAAGCCATTGGTCTGGGGGTGGTAGGGTGAACACAAGCTTCTCTTTGTTCCCAGCTTGTCACAGATCCTATAGTTTATCTGGATTAACAATAATAATACTGAGACAAAACTTATCATTGAAATTAGGGGCAGATAACATAAGTGGTGTTACCTGATTGACAAATTCACATCCTTGGTCAGGTAAAAGCCTTCTTGGGGCACCAAATTTATAAAGTAAACAACCTCCACTGCTCCTTTGGTCTTCAGTGGATACGCCTCTGTCCACTCGTAAAGTAATCTATCATAACACAAATATACTGGTGGCCCTTCTTTGTTGGTGTGAGCTTGCCAATAAGGTCCATGCCCAGTAGTCCCAGTGGCTCAGTTATCTTAAACATAAAAAAGTCTAGTTATGGACATGGCTTCAATTGGAAATATGTTAAATGTTTTAATGCAGTCACCTCAATGGGGATGTATGCCTTCTTTATTTTCGTAGTGCTTCGTAGTGCCTGGCATTCAGGACACTCAAATATCTACAATAATTAAAGTATGGGGTGAATGAAAATCACCAAAAATTACCATGCACAGATTAAAAAAAACCCATTTCCGTATGTCTTTTTCCATACCAGGCCAGTAATATCTACGTGCAATAGCATCATATGTTTTCTCCATCCCACAATGGCCACCATGCTCACTAGCATGCAAATCCTGGAACACCTGGTTTGCTTCTTCAGGTGACTTAACAACTTTTGCAAGGTGTTCTCCCTGCTTTCGTCTTCGGCGAATATAGTGGAGCTGCTCATCTAATGATGATTCCGTTTATTTTTTTAATGAAATTGTAATTTACAATAGAAAATAAAACAATAGTTACCACTTACCCTTAATTAAGTAATTTTCACACCTTCTCCGGATAATGAACCAGCTCTTTGCCGAAGAGCCCACAGGACAAGCATTATGTCTCAGAAACCTTTCAATTTCCTGAACCATTTGGGGATTCATTTTTCCCTTCCTACACTCTCGAATTCTTACCTCAAGAAACTACTGCACTTACCTCTGACTATATCTTACCTCAACAAACTGCACTTACCTATGTCTTGTGTTTTACTAATCTACTTTTATCTGTGTTCTCAACTAAATTGCTGTTTCTCTTTCTCTCTCTTTCTCAAATCCACTAAACTCACCAAGTAGGCAATCATGGTTGCCATCTGTACCTTACAAGGTGGAACTTGTTGGGGAAATTGCACACAGATAGTTATTGGTTGAAGACTTATCAGCAGGACTTGTAGCACTATGGTTGTTTTACCACAGGTTTACCCTTGATCCTTGTAATTAGAAAACCTTTGGAACAAATTCTGTTTGAACATCCTGCCTACAAAGTAGCCTATAACCTCACTACAAACAAATACATGCAATGTCTAGGGGTGGCCATGCAGTGACGCAAGCTTTTATTTTGAAAGGTGCATCTGGCTTAATGTGTGTGTGTGGCTCCGTAGCGTAATCAAACACAGCTTATTTAGGATTTTAATGATTACATCGAAGGCGCTATGACCATGCCTGTGTGTTCTTTACATCACCTGAGTTTTTCATGTGTAAGAGTTGTACATGTACATGGACTCTTACATGGAGTCAGACCATGTTAAGTTGTCACAACATCAAGCTGTGACTACAGCCAACATTCATGTGTAACATTCACCCTTGTTCATGAAGCACTCTGTGACGTGGCAAGATGGCGCTAGGGTGTTCTGCTGCTGGCCGTCTGTCGCTGTGCTCTGTTTTTCATGTGGATACTGCTTTACCTGTGCTGTCAAGAGGTGTTCTCGCTTCTCACATACGATCGGCAAACTCTGCTTGAGGTTGGATGCTTCTGCAATCAGCTTAAAACTGACCCCGTGACTAGCTCTCCTCTGTTCCTTGAGGAAATACCGGCCTTCCTGAGGCACCCTCCTGTGTATCCCACCCGCAAGAAACGCCGAAGGAGACGGGGGAAACGCGGTGGCGTCCGGGTGAGGATCGAGGCTCTCCTGAGATCTGCTTGTGTGCCTGGTCATCATCTGCTTTTGCTGGATGATCCTGCTTTACACTCACTGGCGATCAGGGCCCGATGGATCCGACCGGTGTTCCCGGAGGTCGACAGCTACGACAGCGTCGGCTGTTTGGTGGACCCCGCTCAGCTGCTGCTGCCTCCTGCCAGCCGGCGGCCACGAACAGGTAGACGTGGTGTGGATCATCAGAATCTCCGCTCACTGAAGCTTGCTTCGCCCTCGACTGGCACTCTTAATTTAAATCTGGCTCTGCTGAATGTGAGGTCCGTCACCAACAAAACTTTTCTCCTGAACGACTTCTTTACCTCGCGTAAACTGGATTTTATGTTCCTGACGGAAACTTGGCTACGTGAAGGAGAACTGGTACCTTTCTCGGAGCTGCTCCCCACTGGATGTAATTACTTTAACTCCCCACATACCACTGGCAAAGGAGGAGGACTGGTTTCAATATTTAAATCCTCATTCCACTGCCAACAATCTCCGGCTGTCAGCTACTCCAGCTTTGAGCTGCAACTCTTCGAGGTAAAGCTCCCCGTGACTGTTCTCTGTGCGGTGGTCTATCAGCCACCAAAAATTAACAAAGACTTTGTTCGGGACTTTGCGGACTTTGTGTCGGGTGTCACTCGGGTGTCATATGATCAGTTTCTGATTGTTGGTGATTTTAATGTGCATGTCTGCTGTGAGAGCAGACCTCTGGTCAGAGACTTTCTGAGTGCCATTGACTCTTAATCTCACGCAGTCCGTTTTGGTGCCGACACTAGAGAAAGGCCACACTCTGGATCTTGTGTTGTCATATGGGCTGGATGTACAGATAACTGAAATCGGACACTCCCTCTTATCTGACCATTTACCTGTGTTATTCTCCCTCTCTGTGCCTGCACCCAGCACCATGAACACCGCTCCCGTTCGCCGTCTCCGTGCTTTTAACCCCTCAACTCCCCAGCGGTTTACCGCTGCTTTTAAAAACTCCTTTCTATATTCCCTTGATCTTAGCAGCCACAGTGTGGATGATTGTGTAATGATGTTTGATTCACTTTGCTCTGAGATTTTGGATTCAATCGCGCCCATGACTCTCAAGCCTGTAAGGCCGCAGAAACAGCCTTGGCTCAACGAGTCCACTCGTGTGCTCAGACGCGCATCTAGGCAGGCAGAGAGGAGATGGAAAAAGGACAAACTTAAAATTTTGTGGGATCTCCTCCAAAACGATCTCACATCATACCAGCAGGCTGTTAAAGCTGCAAAGACAGAATATTTCTCCGCACTTGTGTCTGCAAATGCTCATAAGCCTCAGGTTCTTTTTAATGTGTTTGATTCTCTGGTGAATCCATGTGATGCTGTCTGTATGTCCTACTCTGTGCGAGGCTTTTAAGCAATTTTTTATTGATAAAATTTTAGCATTTGGACACCTGCTCTCTCAGTCTGCCCAGGACCCCTCAGCTTTTTCTCCCAGCTCCGCTGTCTTTGACAAATTTGAGCCTGTCTCACTATCTCACCTCAAAGAGATTGTTAAAAATTTACGGCCTGCCACTTGCCAATCTGACAGCATTCCATCCTGTCTTTTTAAAGAGGTCTTCTGCACAGTTGACACTTTTAGCTTACAATTTATAAATCTGTGTCTGAGCTCTGGATCTGTTCCATCCTCTTTTAAACATGCCACGGTGCAGCCTCTTTTAAAAAAGAAAGGCCTAGACCCCTCGGTTTTAACCAATTTTAGACCAATTTCCAAGCTCCCTTTTATCTCAAAGGTTTTAGAGAAAGCTGTTCTTACTCAAATCCAAGAATTTTTAAAAACAGCAAATGTCTGTGAACCGTTTCAATCTGGTTTTAGGCCTCTCCACAGCACTGAAACTGCTCTTTTAAAAGTTTTTAATGATCTCTTGCTCACCCGTGACTCTGGCAACTGTGCCATTCTCTTGGCTCGCTTAGAGCACCGTGTTGGCATAAAAGGCACTGCCCTAAAGTGGTTTGAATCGTATCTAACAGACAGATCCTTTTCAGTTCAGATAGGGCAGTTTTCTTCTTCAGTGGCCCCTCTGACCTGCGGGGTGCCCCAGGGGTCGGTTCTGGGCCTGCTGTTGTTCTCTCTCTACATGCTACCCCTGGGGTCCATATTCAGGAAGCACAGCATCCCCTTCCATTGTTTTGCTGACGATGTGCAGGTGTATTTGCCGCTTAGAGTTTCTGCCAAAGATTCCCTCCAATCACTGCTAAACTGCATGAGTGATATTAAGAAATGGATGGAGCTAAACTTTCTAAAATTAAATGAAAACAAAACTGAGGTTGTCTTGTTTGGTCGCCCCAACCTAGTCCAGGTCCTTGCCAGCTCCCTTGGCCCACTGGCACCAAACATACAAACTCATGCAAGGAATCTCGGGGTGATTATGGATGGTGCTTTTAAATTGGACAAGCAGGTGAGCTCAGTGGTCAAGTCTAGCTTCTTTCAACTAAGGCTTATTGCTAAGGTAAAGCCATACCTTAGTCAGAGTGACTTAGAGAAAGTCATCCACGCTTTTATAACCTCTCGCTTAGACTACTGTAACTCCCTGTACATTGGAATTGGACAGTCAGAGCTTCACCGTCTGCAGCTGGTCCAAAACGCAGCAGCTCGCCTTCTCACCGGGACAAAAAAGCACGAGCACATCACGGTAGTGCTTTCCTCACTTCACTGGCTACCGGTGAAGCACAGAATTGATTTTAAGATTCTTTTATTAGTTTTAAGTGCTTGCATGGGCTGGCCCCGGATTATTTATCAGACCTCCTGGTATTGCATCGGCCCTCCAGAGCTCTTAGGTCTGCTAACCAGGCCATTTGCCGACAGTCGCTCACATTTAGGCGGCGAGGTTAACGCGCCCACGTCAACTAGTGACAGTCACAACTTAACATGGGCAACTTAACTCCTCTGATTGTGTCCTGTGAATTTGGTGCCTCTGTGTCAAAGTATTGCTGAGAAATTGCTGGAAAATGTGTTGCAAATCAGACATGGGACATCTGCGTCAGATTTCTGCACCTCATGAAAGTGTTTGACACCTCAAACTCGGTGCACATATAGGGGAGCAGTCCCTGACACACATATATGAAAATCAGCCCCCTGGATCAAAGTAGGCCAAATTTCCCAGCAGCAAAATGGGTGTGAGGGTCTTAGAAACATAGGCCGTCAGGTCAGACAGGCCGGTTTGGGCCTTGAACCTTTGCGGATGTCGCACGTGGCTGAAATTTTAATATGTTGTTCGGGGGCTCCGGCTGAGCAGATCGGCATCAGTTGGGTGGCTGTGGGACCTTCGCCCTCCGAATGGCGGCCAATCAAACGTTGCCGCTTTTCCACATTCAACCCTGTGCCATTCAGACACAGAATGGCCAAACGCCTCCAAAATTGGCTCAGAACATTAACTCTGGGCCCTGGACATGTGTGCCACTCAGTTAGCTACTTAGCTTTAGCAAGTGGCTAATGAGCTGGAACAAAATTTTTGTCACTCAGTGGTGGGAGTTGAACAACATAGTCAAATATCAGCCTGACATTCCTAGAAGAAGTGATTTTCTTCTTCATTGGCCTGAGGTGTGTCACAGAATTGCTGAGTTAGTGCTGGAAATCATATTTGGATACCTACAGGGTCTCTGTAGGACCCAGAGGACAGAGAGTCCCACAGTGCAGACAGGCCCCCTCTCAAAGGGGACAGGCAGGACATCTGGCCGGGGGAGAGGGAGGGGCCGGGTGGAGGGAAAGACAGTGCAGCAGCTCATTCTGCTGCAGACAGAGGGAGAGAGCAGACCATTCTGAGAGAGCTCCAGCAACTGTAAGTTAAGCTAGTTTCTTCTTCATGCTAATAGCTTAGCATAGATCCCTGTGCAGGTCAAAACAGCTCATATTACCATGTACTTTTATACAGCTTCAGTGATTTGATTCTGCAGGATCTGTAGCTGTAAAATTAGAGTTGAAAAACTTTTCTGTAGCAGAAAAAGTCAAAGGATTCAATCTAGGCCACCTGGCCCCGACCTAGTCCAGGTCCTTGCCAGCTCCCTTGGCCCACTGGCGCCAAACATACAAACTCATGCAAGGAATCTCGGGGTGATTGTAGATGGTGCTTTTAAATTGGACAAGCAGGTGAGCTCAGTGGTCAAGTCTAGCTTCTTTCAACTAAGGCTTATTGCTAAGGTAAAGCCATACCTTAGTCAGAGTGACTTAGAGGAAGTCATCCACGCTTTTATAACCTCTCGCTTAAACTACTGTAACTCCCTGTACATTGGAATTGGACAGTCAGAGCTTCACCGTCTGCAGCTGGTCCAAAACGGGACAAAAAATTGTTGTATCTTTGTTTTATTGTATTTTACTGCAGTTTACTGTATTTTATCAGTTTGAGTTTATTTTATGTATTTTAATGTTAAGCACTTTAGTGGGCGATGCTCTTATAAATGTGCTATATAAATAAAGCTGACATTGACATTGACATTGACGAGCCAACTGATGCAGGTTCGTTGCTGTGGCGTTCATGTGGAATGAGACGTTCACAGACACTGGGAAATTGGAGACTTCATTATGTCGTCACCTAAATGATCTAGTTTAGATGCTTTTCGATGTTTTTTTATATATATTTTTCTATACATATTTCTTTGTAGCTGAGTTTTATATTTGGATCATTTGCTAGTCATAATAATAAACATTATATGAATGAAGGCCATGAACCTGCATCAGTTGGCTCTTGTCAATGTCAATGTCAATGTCAGCTTTATTTATATAGCACATGTATAAGAGTGTGGTCCTCCTCTGAAGTCGTAGCATTTTCTAGTTTTCTAGTTCATTGAATGGCCCACAAAACTTCCGGTTGATAGAAGGTAGCTCTCACTCCGACGGTCTTCACCCTCGACGCACGTCAGTAGAAGCACGATGACGTGAAGTGCGACATCACATTATAACATCTTTGCAGAGTCTAAAGTGAATTATTTATTATTTATTAAGGACACGAAGGACCTATAATAATAATAATAATAATAATTTAAATGTAATCATATGCACTAATTCAAACATGGAGTCGGACACTTGATAATTGAAACAACAATCATTTTTATTGACATAACCAGCAAACAATTTTTATCCAATTATTATTATATTTTGTAATACTCAACAATCATTTTATTATTAACAGACACTATATACAAATTATGTTTGTAATTATTATGTAGTTATTATGTTAATTAATTGGGGGGAAAAGAAGTGGGTTGGGGGAAAGTCCAACAGCAACGGAAAGGTACAGAGGGTGGAGAGTATGAAGGATTTCATTCCAAAAAAGAGTTTTTGGGAACTCCTCCAGTTCCTCGGGCAGGTCTTTAGTCCACACTGCCTGAGGAACAACAAACTGTGTTTTGGAGGCTTAAGATGGCAATGTCTCCATTGTCTTTAGTGCAGAGTCCCTCCACCTCCACTGCTATGGGTTCCAAGGAATGCTGAAGAAAGGAAATATGAATATTAATTGCTTTGGAAAGCCACACATAGCTTACTTCCTACAGTGAGTACACTCACCTTCACTTCAGTGAAGTGGGTGCTTTGGAGGAAGTAGCCGTAGTCCGGGCTGTACTTCCCCTTAAGTTGGGTGATGGTGATGGGGACCCCAATTGACAGTGGGGTCATGACTGCCTCCCTCCAAAACAGCACAGTAACTTCCTGTGTGCCCTATAATGAAAGAGGTTGTTTAGTTCTGAACAGGTGATGAAGCAACTGATGAAGCTGGAGGAGCAGCAGAACATCTTCCAGAATCTCTAAGTCCAGTTGCCTCGCTTTAACCTCTTTACTGAAAATAAACTGAATCACAAAGAATGTTTATCAACATCAACACTTAATTAAATATGTTAAAGTATCATCAGCTTCCTACCTCCCTCAGCTTTAGTCGCCTCATGGGCACACCTCCACCCTGCTGCCCTTTATACTCCCTCACAGGATGCAGCTAAATGTGACAGAAAAGGGTTAAACTTAAAATATATGATGATCCCAGATATGATGTGAACTCATATGGATGCAAAATCAATATTAAGGTAATGCTTCAGTGAGATTGGCAGGAGGCCATCATAAGAAACTTACAGCTGTGACATGTCCAGATGTGGTAATATACTCAAATTGCTCAGGGTGAGCAATTAAATCTGCTGTAGTGACTTCTGGTGAGGGTGGTTCCGGTGTCTCCCTGCCCTCTTCCTCCAGATGGCCATCCACAGTAACAGGAGGGCAGCAAAAGATGACTGTGTTTTTTCGGCACAGCAGGGTGTTGGGTGAGCTTGTGCTGATCACTAAATTTTTAATTACATAGCTTTTTCCAATTTTAATTTTGGAGGCCAAAGATGACGATTTGGCTCATACTTTTGATGACATAAATCCCTGATCTGTGCTCAGTGTCTTACCTGTCCCTGGCTAGCTGTCTCTGCCAGCTGGTGGAGTTTGCTGCTCAAACACATAACAAGCTTGTCCCTGAGGTTGGGCATAGGATGCAGCAAGGGGCAGCAGAAGGAAGAGGAGGAGGGGATGGGTAGAGGAGGTCATGTAAGGCTGCCTCAAGAGTGGAGACCACCTCAGCCTACTCCATTCCCTGCACAGCATGTTCAAACTCTGCCATGAGGTCCATTTTTGACTGATGTCCCAGAACTGGTCCTATTGCACAGTAATAGGACCTATCTTCAGCCTCCCTTAATAAGAGGCTGCGGGCATTTTAACTTAACTAACTGCAGACTACGAATTTACACACAAACACCAATAAATATGTTATATGAATGGAATATGTTGTTTTTAGCTCTTACGAAGACCAAACTAGCTCAAAGTGTGTGTGTGTGTGTGTGTGTGTGTGTGTGTGTGAGGTGCTCAGTGCTCAGGTTTCGAGGAATATTGTTTGAAAAATGCATTTGCTTCTTTATAATATATATATTGTTTATAATCTTTATATTGTTATATTATATATTGTTGTCTTCATATGTTATAGTATTTACATTGTTTATATATATCTTGTTTATAATATTGTTTATATATATATATATATTAGGGGTGGGACGGTTCAGGAAAAAAATCCAGTTCAGGGCGCGTGTTCTGTTCGGTTTTGGACATGCGCATCAAGTAATGCAGGGAGGTGTTTTTACCACAGCATAGAGATGAGTGTTGGCAACTTGGCGTCTCTCTCATTACATTTGGCGCTTTCCAAACTTTTTTTAATCAAAAGCAACTAGTGACTCTCTCTGGTGACTTTTGAAAACTGACATGAAATCATTCTGCAGTCAGGCTACTGTCCTCGACAAGCAGTGGCCGTGAGCTCCTCCCCCGCCTCAACACATTCACAGCCGGTCACTCTCACTGTAGCGTCAGCTGCAGCAGAGCAGAGACCCACAGCACTCTGCGTCCAACCATGCACAAAGCTGCCGCTGGTCCCATCAATGCTTACAGAGCGGGATGTAAATAGCATATCTCAATGGCAAAAATAAAATAAGAGTTCAGTTTATCCAACTAGCATGTCCGACGGTGAGAGTATGTGCGCACACGTGTCTGTGTGTGTCTGCACACGTGTCTGTGTGTATGCACATCCTTCCTCTGTGCGCAGACAGCAGTGGTGAAATGTAAACACACAACCATGCAGACAGAAACGACATGCTGCCGTGCAAATAAGATAAATAACATGAGCTGTTCAGTTTGTTTAATAAAAGAGGTGTAGACCTGTTCTATAGGAAGGTTCTCTTAAATGGAAAAAGAAATGAAATTGACTTGACCTGATATAATGATGGGAAACACTGAACTGATTCTTAAATATGGTAAATGTTGGATAATTAGGATACATATTTTGTGCTCATCTGGTATTTCCAGAGTGTTAAAAGTAGAAAAAACCGAACCAAACTGAAAGCTGTGACCTCAGAATCGTGATACGAACCGAACCGTGGATTTAGTGAACCGCTCCACCCCTAATGAATTGAAAAGAGAACACTTGGAGAGCTGCAGTTAAAGAATAGTCTGAATATTTGCCATATGAAAGGTCTGAGTCTGGAATAATACCTTAAGGTTATAACAAGAACAGGCTGTATGATTTTTATAATGTGGAAAGGCAACACCTGAATGATGAACAATATGACAGATATAATGTTTACAGTCTGATCAATAAACAGGATAGATGTCCTCTGTATGTGCCTGTGTATGTTTGCCTGTCTCCCTGAGAATCTGCAATCTGAATTTAAATTGCTGAAACACGCTGACCAATCTGCACGGATGAAGCTCTTTTATTTTGAAAAGTAGAGAATGCTAAAGACAAGAACAGTATGAAGCCTTAAAGAATAGCCTGGAAATATACCATATGAAGGGTCTGAGGCTGGAATAATATCTTAAGCTTATAAGAAGCTCAGGCTGTGTGATTTGAATGTGGAAAAATAACAGACAGCTGAAGAATGATCAATATGACAGTTGTAATGTTCACAGTCTGATCAATAAGCAGAGTATAGGTCCTCTGTAGGTGCCTGTGAATGTTTTCCTGTATCCATGGCAACCTGAATGTTTATCAACTGAATGTTAATCTGAACTTAATTTGCTGACACATGGTTAAGAATTTGAAAAGATGAAGCTCTTATTTTGAAAAGCAGAAAATCTTAATATTATGAAGATATGAAAAAGAAACAGCTGAAGACAAGAACAGTATGAAGTCATGACCTTAAAGAATAGCCTGTGAATATACCATATGAAAGGCTGGAATAAAACCATAAGACTATAAGAAGCTCAGGCTGTGTGATGCTTAAAGTCTGATAAAGACTACAAATATGGCTGCTTTGTATGCCTCTGTGTGTCAGCCTGTCACCATGGTAACAGCCCTGCCCGCCTAATTAAGCTTAAAGTCTTCTTCATGTCTCAGTCAGTTATAGCTCAGTCCAGGCTTTTATGTGCAGCTGTGGTTGTTAGAAGACACAGAGTGTGTCCGACACTGACACCCTCACTGACAAACTGTCCGAAGCAGCACTTTGAAACCAGCCTGTCCAGTTAGGATCAACACTGATTGTGGATCAGTTTCAGCTGCTGTTGTGCAAATGGAACAGACAACAGGTGGAAATGAGGCAGTTATCAAGACAGCCCCTATAAAGGAGAGGTTCTGCAGGTCAGGTTCTTCTGACCACAGACCAGTTCTCTGCTCTCATCCTTTCTGCCTGATGTTTGATCACTTTGGCATTTTGTCAGTGCTCTAGCACAGGTAGAGACACTCTCAGTCTGTCCACATCAATGTCAGTGAAGATTTCAGATTGTTTATAAAGTGTTCATTCTGGAGCTGTTCCACATTTGTTGTGGAAAATTACAGTAAACAATGAAATACTGTGAGGAAGTTATGTACTGTGTGATGAATAAGGTCCTTGTATTCTATTACAGTGGATTAAGATTATTGAGGACATCTACTGTGAATCTGTCGCTGTAAGTTACATTCTGTTATTTCTCTGACCAGCTAAACGAGGTCAACACTCGTCAGTATCGTACCTAGCTAGCCTCAGTTGTGGAGTAGGCTGTAGAACAGAAGCTCTCCCTCTCAGAATGTCTCACACATGTAAGGTATGTCCATTTAGTACAGCAACGATTTCAGCATTCATCCTGCATGTTAACATTGTACAGACTGCTGGTCTCATGTGGCTGTTTCCCTTTGCAGCTCTAGCTGCCATCAGGTCAAGAAAGGTCACAGAGATGGACATGGTGATTAAATATGATGCAGTACAAGTTCTTATGAGTTCTTTACAGTTGTTATGAAGATTATGTATAAAGGCCTGTCAGACTGCCTGGGTCCAACTGCTGCCAATGTTACCACTGTTTGCTATAAGGAAAACATGGTGAAACAAGCCAACATGCAGACTCCATATAAAAACAGCACAAAGCCTGTATTTCAAACATAGACCAACTTTACACCTGACTGCATCCAACCTCTGTGCTGCCTGAGCCATCCCTGTGTTTCTGTGCTGCTACCAAATAAATCTCATCCTGTAATGAAATCTATACCTGATGTATGCCAGTGATCCAGCAGACATGTTACCTCAGGTCTCGCTGTCATGCTGCCTCTGTTGATTCTGCAGTGGTTCACTGGCTCCTTCAGTGTGGTCTTGCTGTCAGACCATCTCCTTGTTTTGATGAACAGTGTAAAGGAAACATGCCAACTTCAGGTTTCGTTGGTCTTCAGGTTTTTCTAGAAAGACACACAAAAAAGACAAATCACTAACCACAGTATTATAACAGCACAAAATGTCTCACATTTATCACAACTGCCATGACAGTCTGCAAACTTACTGGCTGTTTATGAGCAACAGCTGCTGATGAGGTCTCCGAGGCCTGGATCAATCTTCAGGGACTCCTCATATCCTATAATGTATGTGTGGCGACACGCTGGCGAGGGGACCAGCTTAATTAAATGTACAACGTAGCAACAACGCCACCTCGGGAGAGTGCCCGAGGACACACCAGCACTCCAGTAAGGAGATCACACTTTCCAAGAGAAAAAAGGCACTCAGGTTCGGTACCCAGGGAGGCCAGACATGAGGTTCCAGTTCAAAGAAGATGCAATTTTATTATAATTGAACAGTAAAATCAGCGGTTTAAAAGGCTAAGTTTCTCCACTTAAGTATAAGAGCAGTTGGGGGCTTTCTGGCCGTGGGTTGGAGTGGTGAGAAGGGGGCGGGAAGAGTCCAGTCAAAACAAAGAGTTCACCCCACACACACGTGCCACTCACTCTAAAGTAATGTGCAAAACCTTAAGCCCGGGTCACACAGCACACCAAGAGGACACCACCGCCCAGGGCACCACTGCCACCACCGTCGGCCGCCAACGCCGCTAAAACAAAAGGGAGAAAGAGAGCCAACCGTCAGGAGGGTCATAAAAAGAACACAAGAACGAAAAAAGAAAATTATTACTTAGAACCAATAGAAATTCTGAAATAACAATAGAAGGAAAATAACAAAAATAAACGAACAAAACCAATAGCTGCGTCCAAGCAGATATAATCAAATAACAGAGACAAAAATAGTGGAAATAAAGAAAAGAAAATTAAACCTAAGCAACAGAATCACTAAACCCACAGACAATACCCTAAACGACCCCCTGTCCTTTAGTCCCCGTTTCCCCACATACACACAAACACGCACACACAGGCTTACTCACACACCGACACGCGTCCGCACTTCAACACCCACACACCCAGGAAATGTGCACACAATGCCCACAACCGAGAGGACCGGGAGCCGAGTGAACGGACACCCGTCGGGCAAAGCAGCGAGCCACAGCAGTCTGTCACACGCAGCAGGTCCTGCTACGCGGCTAACCACTCAAACGATCAGTCTCCATACACACGCCGTCCCCGAATCAGGACGTTCATCGAACAGGCAGTCGTCGCGGTCGGCGAAGCAGGAGGTTCGCAGTCGGCGAAGCAGCAGTGTTCCCACACGTATCACGTCTCATCACCTGTCTGTATCCCCTCAGGGCCGGTGTCACACTCAGTGACACTCAGTGCGATGAGCACCGCTATCAATCCCTCAGTGAGGAAGCCAGCCGCAACCATCGGAGCTGGTCTAGCAAATAACAGAGTTAGTTTACAGCCTAAGGGAGAATTGAGCACCACAGAGCCGCCATGCGCCTACCTGCACTCAGACGGGAAACCGGATGCTACAACCAGGAAGTGGGAAGTGGCGAGCCGTCACGCCAGGAAGTGAGAGACCCAGAGAGGAAACTATCCTCCTTTTATCCCCACTCCCCACCCTCTAATTGGGTAAGCACCCAGAGCAGCAAAACAGACTCACCTGAGGCCACAGCAGAGCGCGCCGCTACATATGTATGGGACATTTTGAGCATGAAACAACCTCCTGTCACATTTACAACACGTACCTGAACCAAAGAGGAAGTCCAGCTGGTATTCCTGCTCCACAGTGTAGCTGCCTGGGTCCCTGGTATCCTTTGCTCAGCTTCCTGTTCGGCAAAGACAAAACAAACAATTGCATCAGTGCACAGTTCTGTGTAAGTGATCTGGTGAATAACTTTTAATATAAAATACTTATCTTTATGTTTTCCCCTTTAACAAACTGTGACGATCCATCTGAGAAGCCTCCTCTGGGACTGAATACAACATCAAAACTGGAATCAAGTTAACGAGTACAAGGAACAGCATTGTCTAATAACACACAAACATAAAATAACTTCACATTTACCTCACTTTCTTCTCTCTTTGTCTCACTCTCCCAGAACACCCAGAAACCTAAAACATCTTCAACATTCTGAAAACTGGGTTAGTGCAGCACATAAAATACATGAGAACACATCTGAACATATGGAACACAGCAATGAACAAAACCAAGTAGCCCCAGACCTGAACACAACAGGTGTCGACGGGAGAAAAGCCTGATCTGTCGGACCTCATTCAACTGGCCGTGCCCCGTTTATGCAGGCTCCAACCAGCTGTCTAAGGCCAGATCGGGGTTCTCCTGTCTTTCCTCTGCATTAGCCATGTCCACCTAAAACATCCTGAACACATACATAAGAACACGCAGCCACCTAACATATATAACAATGAACAAAAACAGTGTATGCATATATGAGTGTTATGGCTAGCGTTGTATGAGATAAGGACAGAGGGAATGGGAGAGAGTGTGGGAGTGAGGAAGAGCACAGCTGGTAAACAGAAATGAATGCGTTATGGCTAAAATATGACACTGTGGGCTGTTTTGAGGCCTGAAAGTCCTTTGACTCAAGTTAAACTGCAGGCAAACTGTCAGACAGAACACTTCCTGCTGTTGAAGTTGGGCTTTAATGGCCGTGGTGAAACTCTTTAAAAAAATGTCATGTCCCCTATCGGTTAAATGAACGCCATCTCGCAAAAACAGCCCAGGAGTCATACTTTACGTCAGTGTGATGCACAAAGTGTGCACCAACTGAACAGACATATGCAGCCATAACACTGTTCACGAACCTGCGGGCCTTGTCTATGTTACCAGGACTGGCAACACCCCTCCACCTGCACCTCTGATTGAGCCCAGAGAAGATGATTTTCATAGCTGGATGCTGCAGGTGGAGGCGGTGCAGGTCCTCCTTCATCGCTGCAACAAGCCTGACAATTGAGACCCGTCACAGTGGATGAGGAGGACGTCTGGAACTGCTCTTCCTCGTAGGGACCTGGAGAAGGGGAGGAAATTACTCCACCTGAGACCACCACACCCAAGCCAGTAGATCAGGGGTCTCAAAGTAGCGCGCGGGCCGATATTTTGTGGCCCCCCACTTGACATCAAAGTTTAGTGTTAGTGCGGCCCGCACATTTTTCTCACACGCACTTATTTACTGAGGATTGTCCTGTGCGTTTTATTTTTATTAATTGCCCGTCAGTATTTCTCTGATATTTAGTTAGAATTTTTTTTAGGAGTGGCAGCCTCCGTTCTGCTCGGCGTGTCGTTTCTGTGACATTTCATTTCGCGCATTTCTCCGCTGCAGAGGAGTTCCGCCCCCCCGACACACACACAGGCGTGCACACACACATGTGAGCGTACTGCACCAGAGGAATGAGAGCGCGCATTGAAAACTGTGCCAGGCGACGCGCTGTCTGTTGGACAGGTCTCAGCAGCCTATAGCCATGCTGGTATGTTGACGGTGTGTGTTGTCAGGTGCGGCGTGATCTCAGTGCGCATGTAGCAGTGCTCCGTCAGAATATAGTCCCAGAATGGATCAAACTAGGAGACTGCCGCGTGTTAATCAGCATTTCCATTTGTGCTCGCTGTGAATACGCAGCTCACATGAAGTACTTGGAGTTTCTTTGTTTCTTTTTAATCAGGATGCTAGTTGAATAGAACCTGTGATCTCAGTAGCTGCCCTCACTGTAAACAAGCGCCAGTGAACAACTTATCTTCATGTTAAAGCAGCTGGACATATTTTATTTAATTTCTATTCACAATTGATTTTGTTATACTATCAGTCAGTGAATGAGACAGAATGTACTAAGATCTGTTAAACTGAGGAGAATTTCATGACTAATTGAGTGGAAGATGCAAAATACATACATCTGCAGTTGGAGAACGGGAGCAGGAGGGTGCAGCATCCATTCTCTGCAACTGTGTTGGTGGTGGAGGCGTCAGGGCCGTCTGAGAGCAGAGCATTTCAACTTTACGACTACTGAAAGACCACCTGAGTGAACATTGGCATATCATAACATATTACAACAGAAGAAGCATTAATCACTTCTTGACTTTAAATATGGACACTGACATAAGAACATTTACCTGTGCAGCAGGAGAGTCTCTGGCTGCGACCTCTGGTGGTCCAGGATCTGCCAGGTCCAGCCGCCTCCAGCGCACCTTTTGGACCTGGGACCTCTTCCCCTTCCGCGGCATTGTCCTGTGAAGAAGGTAGACAGAGTTGTGTGTATATGTACTGTGTGTGTATATGTATGTATAGCTATGTGTTATTTATATAGAATATGTGTGTGTGTGTAGGTGTTAATGTGTTTAATGTTATTTATATAGAATATGTGTGTGTCTGTAGGTGTTAATGTGTTTAACCCTCAGGAGATCCTTAAAAAAACGTACAGATTTGTACCTCGGGACAAAAAATGTACCCACCTTAAATGCTGAACCTGATGGTGTAGCCACTGCTTGACTCAGCCAATACAAAAAGTTTCATCCCCCATTTAGTTGGCTTGTCCTTTATATATTGTGTCATGCCAGTTTTTGCTTTAGTTGCCACCATCCTTTCATCCACAGCCAGCTCCCTCCTCGGGTGGTAATAGGCCAGGCAGGCACTGAGGATGTCATCATACAGAGGCCTGACTCTGAACAGTTTGTCATGACCTGCTGTTCCTTTCTTTCTGTCATTTTCCACATCCTCCTCAGGGTCACTGAGGTGGATATTCCAAAATATTAGTGTTGGGAGGTTCGACTCTTCTTACTGACTCAAATCAGTTACTCTCGAACCCTCACGTGAACGAATCTTATTGTGAGTCATTTCGTTCATTTCGTTCATTTTTACAGCCGGTGGCGCCGTGTCCCTCTGTAGTATAGTGCCGCGCATTGATATGGGACAAAGTATAATAAGTATAACTACCACAAGCAATTCAAAGCATGTGAAAACATAAGAGGGCAAATACACACCACGGTACAGTGACTTCTGTCCTGCATCCTCCCTGCCAGTGTTGTTTAACAGTGCCACAGTGACTAGGTAGCTGTCACGTGACAAATGAACGAGAGTGTACTGCTTCACACACACATGAGCTGTGAACGAGAACGAATCTGTGCAGCCTGTGGAGCTTGTCACGTGACAAATGAACGATGAACGAGAACGAGGAGGAGAACGAATCTACAGCTCTGATCCGTGCAGCCTGAGCAGCCTATCATGTGACAAATGAACGATGAACGAGAACGAGGAGGAGAACGAATCTACAGCTCTGATCCGTGCAGCCTGAGCAGCCTATCACGTGACAAATGAACGAGGAGGAGAACGAATCTACAGCTCTGATCCGTGCAGCCTGAGCAGCCTTGGTTACATATGATTTCATGACTGGATAATGTACTATTATATTTATTATTTAATGGCAGAGTATAACACAAAACATGATGTCATTTTAGAAAGCATTTATTTACAAACACACTTTACATTATATACACAATAACACTACACATCAACAACAAGCAAAGACCATTAATTATAATTTCATGAATACATAGCGTTTGCCTGGTGTCACGTGACAAATTGAGGAGCGTCAGATATCAGACATTCATTTCCTTGTTTGTTTCTGAGTCCACAGCCCCGCAGCTGAGCTTCAGCTCTCGCGTGACAAATGAGCAATCCGGAACGATTCGTATGAACGATCTGTGAACGAGTCGCAAGTTCCTTTGCTGATCATTTGCTGCTGGCCAATTGGCACACAGCCTGAGTGGCTTGGCCGTCACGTGACAACAGAACGAAGATCCGGGGGCTACCGCGACTCAGGAACGAATCATATCTGTTTCCTGTCCTGCCAACTGAGCTTTATGCGGCTGCCTGCCATGTAGCGAAAGAACGAATCACTCACTGAGGGGACTCGTTACCCCGATTCATATAAAAGATTCGTTCATATCGAACGAATCGTTCACGAGCAACACATCACTACAAAATATGGAGCGGAACCTGTCTCTTGCCATCACTTTGGCTGGAAGAGGCACAGACAAAATATGATTCTGTCTCCAGTGACACCAACGACATATAGATCAGGAGACCAAAAAATTGGTACAGATCTTCCATGTCTATGTCAGTCCAATTGTATTTTTTTCCTAATTCCTTGTTTTTTGCAGCATTTTTATTGGTGTTTCTGCAAATTGTACTCACTGTGTCAGTGGCACAAAACAACAGAAAAAGGTCTTTTGGACTCTGGGGGGAAAATGTTTCAACCTGGACTCCTGGTGTTCAGCGAGGCTGAAACCTGCTAACAGATGGGGCAGTGTCAGGATCGTCCTGTGTCTTCCAGGGCTCAGAGAGGAGGCGTGGCTCTGCTACCGGAGTCAGCAGAGATCTGGACCTGCTGGGCGTGCCAAGCCGTACCTTCCTCTGTGTAGACCGCCCAGTAGCTCTCGGTGCACACATCGGGGGCTCCTCATTCTCTATCTCCTGTTCCAAAACAAAAGACGGATCATCCACTTCGTCATCAAACTCACTCTCTGGCTCAGACGCTGTCCCCGTGTCTCCCTCTGCGCCTTCCAGCTCAAAGAAGAGCTGCACTGCCTGCTCCACATTCAAAAACCGTCTCATGACGCACAAAACACTAAAACAACTAAATCACACTGCACTACACACTAAACACACTTCACCACACACCAACTACACAATCCAAACACACTAAATATCACAAATCTGTCGCTTGTCCAAACTCGCTATCGCTATCACCATCTGTCATTCGCCGGCTTTTCTCCCACAATCTTCCCTTAGCAACTAAATACCACGTGGTCCCATAAACATTTCCTGATTGGTTGACGTGGTGCATTTTTCCACCAATAGCAAAGAGGGTGTCACGTCACGTCATGCCGGTCAGAGCTGCTCTTATGCCGGTGTTTCCTGTGTCTGCTCACATAAAACTCGCAGTAAACACGCAGCGAATGTGGCGAAAATGTTCATGAATGTTCTTTCCGAACAAGCTCTCCAAAGACGTTTGTTTTTTATTCATTTTTGCTAGCTTGTGGGCTTAATTTTGGGTGCCGTATCCCGTGACCGAGACAAGCGTCTGGGCAGGTGCTTAAAGGCACAGGCGGATGAATCTGATCGATTTTTAAAACGAAACAGCTTTCAGACTCAGATAATGAATCATATATTTTTTGCTCAGTCTTTTTGTGCGGCCCGGTACCAAGTGACCCACGGACCAGTACCGGTCCCCAGCCTGGTGGTTGGGGACCACTGTTCTAACCTACAAGGCTCTTCATGGACTGGCTCCATTGTATCTGCAGGACCTGATTGTACCATATGTTCCTAATAGGACACTCAGATCTCTGAGTGCAGGTTTACTAGTAGTTCCTAGGATTCATAAAAACAGAATGGGAGGACGAGCTTTCAGCTATCAGGCACCACTATCATGGAACCAGTTACCAATCTGGGTCCGAGAGGCAGACACTGCCTCCACCTTTAAGACTAGACTTAAAACTTTTCTGTTTAGTAAGGCGTACAGTTAGCCTTAGACCTAGTGTGTAGCACAGCTATGCTGCTCTAGGCCTACGTTGTCGGGGGGCACAAACATGATCCACTGAGCAGTTTCCCTCTCACCCTCTAACCTCTCCTTTTCTCTCCTTAGTCTGGATCATACTGGGTAATATCGTCTCATAATCTGTGTTTACTGTCTTCCTCGTAGTTCTGTGCCTCGCTCTCTCTCTCTTTGCGGGTCTCCAGACCTGCATGCTGACCTGCAGTCCTGCCCCTGATCTCTCCTGTGCTCATTGACTTCATCAGCCCCTGCTGCTCATCCTTGCTATCAAATTACTATTACTACTTATGGACTGACGATATATATAGATATCCATTATAATATAATCACTGTTTCATCTTGCTGTCATGTTTGCTCCTCTCTCTCTCTCCTTCATCCTCTCTGTCCTGTCTCCCTCTTCTTCTCCTCTGTCTCTCCTTCATCCTCTCTGTCCTGTCTCCCTCTTCTCCTCTCTCTCTCTCCTTCATCCTCTCTGTCCTGTCTCCCTCTTCTCCTCTCTCTCTCTCCTTCATCCTCTCTGTCCTGTCTCCCTCTTCTCCTCTCTCTCTCTCCTTCATCCTCTTTGTCCTGTCTCCCTCTTCTTCTCCTCTCTCTCTCCTTCATCCTCTCTGTCTTTTCTCCCTCTTCTTCTCCTCTCTCTCCTTCATCCTCTCTGTCCTGTCTCCCTCTTCTTCCCCTCCTCTACCCGGCCGACTAGCAGCAGGACTGGTTCCCCCTTAAGTTGACGGGTCCTGCTCAAGGTTTCTTCCTCTTAAAGGGAGTTTTTCTTGCCACAGTGCTCTTAGGGGGGTTCAGGTTCTGGGTCTCACACTCTGAGTTTCTGTGAAGCGCTTTGAGACAATTTCTGATTGTAAAATGCGCTATATAAATAAAACTGAATTGAACTGAATTGAATTGAATATGCCAGAGGGTTTGGCGTCATGTCCACACTAGGAGCATGTGCTCCTTAGGACCATGTGCATGCTGCGCTTCCTGCATTATGTGATACTCCTGCTAGAGCACACAATGGATATCATGGCAGCCAGAGTTTTGTGAGATCGCCAGATCTTCCTCTCGCACAGATAAGACTGTTATCAGAAGTTGAAAAACAGAGTTCCATTCAAATGCCCTGTAAAGCATTCAGACTGCAGCATTATGTTGGACCTGTTCCAGAGGGCCTTACAGTACAGGGAGCTACAGACAGAACAGTCTTGAAACCCAAGGTGTGTGGAACAGTGCTGAGAAGGAAGCAGTTCGTATGCCTGCAGAACCATCACTGAGGATGTGGAGTGTGTCAATCTCCTGGTTGCTCCGTCCATGATCGGCATGTCCACATGTCATGTCTCAGAGACTGTGGTACTGTTGCATAGCACGGGGACCCACCAGTATGATAGGCTAGGATTTCGGTGTTTAGCTTGCAAGCATGATTTTCACTGAAATCAATATGAAGCACCATCTCGTTCTGCAAGTTCTCTTTGAGATTTCTAAACTAACCAGGTGAATCCTATTATAATGGCGCAGCCAGCTCCTCCAGATCTTTCTGGAACACTTCTATCAGCTCCCCCACTGGTCCACGTTTCTTTTTTTCACCCAGTTCTTATATTTGTCTTTAACCATCCCATGCTGGATTATGTGCGCTGATCCTAACTTCTTCAAAACAGCATTTTGTGCATTGTCGTCTCATGCACTAGTCATTTTCTGTGCTGCAGCATGTTGATGATAGTAGTGTTGGAAGACTTGCTGTTGTGAATAATCCTCTCTTTGAAACAGTTGTAGTCTAAAGCCTCATGTTTCCATGTTGATGGCATGCACAGGTGTTGTGATCAGTGATGTAGCATGGTTTAATAATAATGCATTGGTCTTATATTGCGCTTTTCTGCTCTGTTGGGCAGGCCCTCAAAGCGCTTACATTGAGATGCATTATTCTTTCACACCACATTCACACAGTGGCAGTGGTAAGCTACCAGTGGTAGCCACAGCTCCCCAGGGGGAGACTGACGGAGACGTGGCTGCCAAGGTGCGCCTACGGCCTCTCCGACCACCGCCGATCCATTCATACGCATTCATACAATTCATACGCATTCATACAATGTATCTGATGAGCTGCCGGTCAGACATCCTGTGCATTTCATCACTGTTGCCATTATATGCTCTGTGAAGGTCTTGAAGAGTGCTTGTTTTTTGGGTGCTCTGGGTCAAAAAGTGTTAACAGATTTTTCAGTAACTGTATTCAGTTGTTCTTTCAGTTTATTGACAGATTCCTGATTCTGCCTTTAGAAATACTTTAATAATCCCAGAGGGGAAATGCTGCTTGTGGCAGGGAGAGTGCTGGAGGCATGTGAAGAGAACGAAGGTTCTGGAGGTGTGGAGCTGTTTATTGGTGGTGCAATGTCATCATTTAATGAACCCTCAGGAGATGGAGGGGTCAAGTTTATTAAGGCATCAAGCTCACCTTTTCTGGAAAACCAGTCACACTAAAGCTGCAATCAGCAGCTTGGACAATATATGTTCAATGAACTGGGAACAATAATGACCAGGGGGGTGACTAGGAGGTGCTTTGGGGGGGAAGGGAATGATGTGTCCTGCTTGAGAGCTGAATTATTATAAATAATTATGACAAAAAAAGACCTGACCTTCCAGCTCCAAGATATAACCAATAAAACAAGATAACTGAGCACATGTTAAAAATGAAGCACATGCACTCGCACAAGATCAAGCTGAACAATCTGAATACATAGCAGTTTCAACTTGGCCCACTAGATGGAGCCAATGGTTTCTCAGCCGGTGTGTCGCCAAGTGGAGAAAAGTGGTTCAGTACTGGAAGTGGCTGCTGTTGAACAGGCCTTTATGCATCTATATGAACACCTTCAGAGCCGAGGTTTCAAATAAAACAATTGTTACTTTAAAAAAATGTCTGTGAAATAAACTGGTTTTATTGGAGACTTAAAGGTGAGTTCATAAACTTACACCCAAAAAAGAGAAACTCAAATAACAAAAGAAATAACATGGAAAAAAAACTGTGAATCCAGGAGAACAACTGCAGACACAGAGTGAGACGGGAACAAAGAGGACACACAGAGTGAGACAGGAACAAAGAGGACACACAGAGTGAGACCGGAACAAAGAGGACACACAGAGTGAGACAGGAACAAAGAGGACGCACAGAGTGAGACAGGAACAAAGAGGACGCACAGAGTGAGACCGGAACAAAGAGGACACACAGAGTGAGACAGGAACAAAGAGGACACACAGAGTGAGACCGGAACAAAGAGGACACACAGAGTGGAACAGACACACTGACCAAGGACCAGGAGAAACTCGGGGATTATATACACAAGGACACAGGTGAGAACAATCAGGGCAGCCGATCAACATGGAGTGGAAGCAGGTGAGCTCAGTCAGAGAGGAGGACTGGGAGTGTCTGGAGGAGCACAGGAGAAGAAGCAGAAACTACCAAGAGCCCTGAGCACAGTGTTCAATGAGCTTTTTACTACAATCATGTTGCTGCTGGTAATAAACACATGTGCTTAATGGGTAAGGTGGGAGGAGGCATGAAGAAGAAAGGCTTTACTATGAAGTCTGCATACATCACTGTGAGTTTAATGGAACTTATTGGAGTCTTAACTCATAATGAAAGAAGTGACAGAAACAGCAGGTGAAATTATAAACTACCAAAGTATTAAAGAAAAGGTCAAGGGACCCAAACCTGGACAGACTGCATGCTGAAGACACTGAAGGAACAGGAAACAACAGGTGCAAACATAGAAAGCTCTGAAAGTGACAGAGACAAAGGACAGCACAGGACTTGGACACACAAGAGTTAACAAGACACAGGTGACAACAATCATGGCGGAGTAGCTGAGCAACAAGGAGGGAAACACAAGAGGAAGGAAAGAGTCCTTTCACAATAAAACAGGATATCCAACAAAACAACAAAGTACATGAAGCAGGAAGATGGAGGACTTAAAGGGAGACAAAGCTGACACAGCTGGCATCATGACATTAGTAACAGTTCAAATGCAGTAAACATGCTGCAGACATGTGTTCATAGATGAAGTCAAACATCAAATGTGCCGTCCCATTCACCTAAATGTTACTAAGAAGAGGACGTCCTGCTGCTCCTTAAACATGATGGTCTGCTGTGGGTCATGTCTTTGTTCTGCACATGTACAGCTAACATCTCCAGTGTTACACAAACACATCATGTGTTCCATTAGGAAAGCATGTGGAAGTCCCAAACCAGCTGTTTCCCATTCAGGGAATTGGAATCCTCTGGATGACGCAGCCTACTACCCTGCTACCCATTATTAATTATTTTGATTTTTTATTTCAAAATGAAGTAAATACAACACATTTGGCTTGTTGTACAATAGTCCGCTTTTAAGTCACATAATCCTATTTTTTACGTTGTTTCAAGTAAAGATAATTGCATTGACTTTAGTTATTATGTTGTAACTTCAGCGCTGACATACCTGAACCAACACCTTGAGACACCAGAACAAGAAGGTGAGGTTACCTTGCACGTGCATCAGACGGATGGAGCTCCTTCACTCTGTTGGCTGTTGGTTTCTTGCTTCTCTCTTTAAACAGCTTGTAAACAGCAGCTTCCCTGAGGGGAAACTCAGGTAATAAGTGATGCTGCATCAGCTCTCACCTGTTCACAGCTCTGTCCCTTCATCCCTTCCTAGCAGACTTCACTCACATTCAATCTCTAACGATGGGCCGTCAACTAGTCCTGCACATGGCCCAGACACACTTTCTGGTTGTTAACTGACCATTAACCAACTACAGTGATCTTAGTCATGGTAGCTCCTGCAAGATCCACCCACAGAGGTCCTGAACACATAAAACTCAGATTCCAACCAGAGCAGTAGCAGAACTGAAGAAGCCACTCGGGGGAGTGGGAAACATCTTCAAAAACAGTCCTGGAGTCCAGCTGCCTCGATTTAAACTCTTGGAAATGACTCTGACCTGATGAATGAGAGCATCCACAGATATACTTTTCTACTTACATTTACTCTGTTTCGTTAGTATATTTAAATAATTAGTTTCATGTTTAACCCTCATGCATTGTTCGCAAACACTACCCTAATGTGTTGTTCGGGGACAAAAACGTCCCCTAACTTTAACGGTTTTAAAAATATATTAGATAAATATTTTTTTGAAATTTTTTTGCATAGACCTTTTAATTAACTTCAGTTCTAATCAACAGTAGTGAAAAAATAATTTTCCCCCAGGATTTTAACCCTTTAATCACCAATTTTATAAGGGGTGGTGCTGAAGATTGAAAAAACAAAAAAACACAAAATGGCTCATTTTTAATAGAAAAGGTGAATGTGGACTGGATTCTTTTTAACCTTTATTACAGTCTTGGTCATGTCAAACATCAGTAAAAATTTTGACTTTATTGCATTATTAGTTTTTGCACAGCACTGGATTTTCTTTTTATTGAAAATCTAACGTCACGCCCTTTTCTCCCGGTGTTACACAATACTGCATAGAAAAGAGAAGTGAGGATGATCGGGGGTTAAAATTGAACAAACGTGTGTCCACAGTGAGAGGATGAGTCTTTTTGAAGAAGTTTACAGTTCCACTGCTTTAACCCATGTGATCCCTTCTCTTACCATTATTAGTTTATCTTCTGTGAGCTCTGCTGTGAAATGGTATTGAGGAAACTGTATAGAGATCTTGCCACCTTCCATCGTTACAGTAGCCTGTGGAGCGAAATGTCACAACTTGAGCTTACTTTCAGATTCGGTTGATGACTTCCTCCAGCATGTCATTAACTCAATAAACATCTTTAATAAACATTAAAAATATTGATTTTATACTGTGCACAATGGTAGAAGTTGATGAAGCACAAGGTAAAATAAATACTAAAAAGCTCCAGTAGATGGCGATAGACTGTAGACTCTCTGCATCAAGTCAGTCAGAGGTGAGTCCTGTCCAGTTTAATAACAGCATCATGTTTTGTGTGGAGGAACAGTGATTTTCTTTTTAAGGAGGACATCAGGTGTAACCGTCTGACCAGACAAGCTACTGCTGTTATGTTGACTGCAAGAGAAAGCACCATCTTTCACAGGTCTGTCTACATACAACATTATTACATCTGTTTGGATTTGTGGCTCTGTTGATTATCTGCATGTCAAGGACAAGCCTAACTCTCACTGAATGGTGCACATCTGGGCTGATGCCTGCAATTGAAAACATTGTGTTTCAAATATTGTGTATATATATTGAAAATAAAAAATACATTTACAGTGACCCTATTAGTCAATGAGCTGCAGCATATTTCTCTATGAGATGTGATGTTTAATAATTCCTTGTATTTGCTCTCTGCTATCTAATTAGGATTTGAATGTACTTTGAATGCCTTAATAATGAGTTAAATAGCATCATTGTGTGGATGTTAATATAAAACACTTTGTAATAGAGATTGCATGCTAATAAATTAAAAACATGGACTGCTTGTATTTAATTTGCTATTATTTCTTGTCTGTTCTGCAGAGGTGTGAATGATGTCTTGGCAGCAATGCAGCAATATCAAGCTCTGTTGGTGACTAGTCTGAGGAGTCAGCTACAAACTGTATTTCAACATCAGGGAAGTGAACTTGAAAAGGAAGCGTTGGCAGTATTGGACCGGATTGAGGATCCATTCACATCTGTTTGGACAGCATACAGGCAGGACAATGTGATTAAGGACAATGTCAAGTGTGTGGAGTCAGAGCTTTCTGTTGGCTATACCGCCTGCTGCAGAAAAAAGGGACAAAAAGGGTTCTTGCCACAGTTCCTGAATGTTTTCATTACATACCTCTGATTACAAGTTCAGAACAGATATTGTCCCATCCAAATATAAATAAATAATGTGTTGTACACTGTGGTGTGTGAATATTGCACCTATCAGAAGTGGTTATTATACAGTCTGACAGCAGCAGAGGTTGTGTGTAATGACGCAGCTCACCAGCAGAGGGCGTGTGAAGGAGCAACAAGCAGGAAACTACAGAGGAGAAGAGACACAACAAAGATCAGAACAGACACACTCAGCTCTTCTCTCTGAGACCATGATGATACCGTCACATATCATCACTGCACATGTTTTTGGCTGCACGTCTGGAAATGAGAGGAGACAGAACATTATCATACATGTTGCATAAGTAAAGTCACATGACATGCACCACTGTAAATAAAGGAAATCACATATTTTTAAGACACTTAGAGCATAGAGCCCAAGAAATAATATAATCTAAAGCTCACAAGACACAAGACGAACAGAACAGAACAGAACAAATACTTTATTTATCCCAAACTGGGAAATGTCTTCTATTGCAGCAGCTCTCCCGGACGAGCCCTGATGTTTAACTGTATTCCTTGTTGTTGACACTTTTCAGTTCCTCTCTAACTACCACACAGCTTTACAAAGCTAACAAAGTTCTATTCAGACTCATTCCAATCCAGAGCAGTTGTTCCACACACCTGCAGGAGGACGTCATCACCCAGTATGTGACCTGCACTGTGGGCTGTAAGGTCTTATACAGACAGGTGTGTGTCTGTCCTCATCAAGTCCAATCAGTATCATCAAAGACAGCTGGACTCAGATGAAGGTGTAGAACCATCTGAAGGATGATCAGAAGAAATGGACGCACCTGAGTTCAATATATGAGAGTCACAGCAAAGGCTCTGATACTTAGGACCATGTCATATTTCACTTTGTCTTTTTAATACATCTGCAAACATGTCAACAGCTCTGTGTGTTTCTGTCAGTATGGGGAGCTGTGTGGACATTAATGAGGAAAAATGAACTTCAATGATTTTAGCAAATGGCTGCAATATAACAAAGTGAAACATTTAAGGGGGTCTGAATACTTCCTGCACCCACTGTACACATAACAACTGAATGTGACTGAAACAACAGCTCTGTGTGTAATATAAATATACAAACTAATGTGATTTGATCAGAACATTTTAAAAGACAGTGATGATCTGTTCTTATTGTCTAAACAGGAACAGTTGAAGCACAGCTTGCAGCCCCTGTATCTCAGGCTTCTCAGCTTCTCTTCAGATGTTTGGACGTTTCTGCTGGAACCTCTCATTTAATGACTCACATTTAGAACTTCTGACTTTATGTGGAGGAGGGATTGATTTTGGAATGAGGAAGCTGCAGCCTGCGATTCCACCACTAGATGTCAGCATTGCACAGCATTGGTGGCTCAGTTCAGATTGAGAGAATGCAAAGAGTGTGCAAAGCTGTCATCAAAGCAAAAGCTGGCTGCTTGGAAGAATGTCCATTTAAAAATGTCATCATATGTCCTAACCAGCAGGGGGAGCACTGATCATAAACTCTCTGTCTCACATGTTATTGTCATGTGTTTTTATGGACAATGATGCTGACTGTTGTTTTCTTGCTTCTCTCTGTAAACAGCTTGTAAACAGCAGCTTCCCTGAGGGGAAACTCAGCTAATAAATGATGCTGTAACCTCTGGGACTTGATCTGCTGCTCCACTACATTATCCATCCATCCTCATCCATCCAGCTACACCCTCCCTCTTAAAATGCAGGCTGGAGGATCCCGCTACCTCTCACATGCTAAGCGAGCGCTCTACCATTTGAGCTAATCCCCCTTGTATAAAGGGTCAATCGCAAGTCAATCAGGACTCACTGCACTACATGAAGTGTACTAGTGAAGTATTGGAAGCATCAGACTTTTAATCTGAGGGTCCAGGGTTCAAGTCCCTGTTTGGGCAGAACACTTTGTACTCCCTCTTGCTTGTACTCCCCTTCCCTCTCTGTTAATGTGCTTGGACAGAGCTCTGTGAACAGCCAGCCTCTTTGTGTCTTGCCCTCCTCGTGCAAGGTGTCAATGGTCGTCCTTTTGGCAACTGTCAAGTCAGCAGTCTTCCTGTGGTTGTGCAGCCTACCGAACTAGACTGAGACCATTTAAAGGCCTTTGCAGGTGTTTTGAGTTCGTTATCTGGTTAGAGTGGCTCCAGGTGTCTTCAATGTTGAACCTTTTCACATATTCTCATTTCCTGACCTACTGAATGTGGGTTTTCATTGGTTGTCAGTTATAACCATCAAAACTAAAAGAAATAAACACTTGAAATATTTCAGTCTGTGTGGAATGAATGTTTGCATTATACAGCTTTCACTTTTTGAATGGAATTACTGAAATAAATCAACCTTCTAATGATATTCTAATTATATGACCAGCACCTGTAGTGGTGTTTTGTTGCAGCCTGTGGGGTCACCATAGAAACAAAGCTATTTTATGAGTATGAGTAATGAGTACCCTAATTAAGACACCTGTGTGATTCTCCTTTCACTCCTGTCAGGGCAGATCCCATGTATTTTAATGGGGGTTGCACCCTCCGAACAACTTCTCTTTTTGTCCAAACCGAAGCCTTCATACCAAAAATAAGAACACCGTCAGAATCACAAGAAGTTGCTCTACACACAGTATAATGTTTATGTGTATGATGTCAAAGATGTGGAGATGGTGGGGAGTTACACAATATGGCTGCTCTGCTTCTCTGTTTTTGGTTTTACATGATGTCTTAATGGAAGAATGACCGGCACTCTTCCCAAATAACTGGATCTACAGGCAAAACGGTTTGGTGTTCAGTTTTAGTGACACCATCAGAAAGCTAACGAGTGTTCCTTCGAGCCGATATACAAATTATCCGAGTTAGATGGACGGTGTAGGCCTGAGTACAGGTTAGAGAGATTTTTTAGGCATCTTCTTAGCCTCCCTCCACTCTGAGTGATGACATCACCCACTCTGCCTTTGATCATTCCATGCAATCAAAGTCAAAAGTCAAAGTCAGCTTTATTGTCAAATCTGCTATATGTGCTGGACATACAGAGAATCGAAAATTGCGTTACTCTTCACTCCGCAACATATAACATATAACTAAAAACTTAAGATAAATATAAAGTGTAAAAAGGCACACACAAAATACAAGGCACAAAATGAAGGCACAATGCAGTGAGTGTGCCAAAGATGTATAGTGCAAGACAGTGCAGTTGGCAGAATGTAAACAGTCCAGGAATGGTTTAAGTTATAGCAGCTTATATGAGACTGGTATGACATGACTAGGGTGCAAGAGAATGCACAGGGTAAAGTGGCTGGTGCACAGAGTTCCTTTTTGGTAAAGTGGCCGGTACAAAGAGTTCCTATCTTGGGGAGGGCTTGGGTGTCAGGGTCAGGGTTTTTTTGTAGAGGAAAGGGGGAGAGAGTGGGGCACAGCAGGGAGAGAGTTCAGCTTCCTGACAGCCTGGTGGATGAAGCTGTCCCTCAGTCTGCTGGTCCTGGCCCGGAGGCTGCGCAGTCTCTTTCCTGATGGCAGCAGACTAAAGAAGCGGTGTAAAGGGTGGGTGGGGTCTCCTGTGATGCGGAGGGCCTTTCGGGTGAGACGGCTGTCGTAGAGGTCTTGGAGGGAGGGCAGAGGGACGCCGATGATCCTCTCAGCTGCTCTCACTATGCGATGAAGCGTCTTCCTGCAGGTGGTGGTGCAGGCTCCGTACCACAGTGATGCAGCTGGACAGGATGCTCTCAACAGCCTCTCTGTAGAAGGTGCACAGGATGGAGGGAGGGGCTCTGGCTCTTTTGAGCTTGCGGAGGAAGTAGAGGCGCTGCTGTGCCTTCTTGGTCAGGGATGCAGTGTTGTTAGTCCAGGAGAGGTCCTCAGTGATGTGCACACCCAGGAACTTGGTGCTGCCCACCTGCTCCACAGCAGCACCGTCGATGGTCAGAGGGGTGTGCCGACTGTGTGCTCTCCTGTAGTCCACAACCATCTCCTTTGTGTTCTCCACATTCAGGGAGAGGTTGTGGTCTCTGCACCACTCGGCCAGAAGGTGCACCTCATTCCTGTAGTTTTGTTTCATCTCCACTGTAGGACAAAAAAATTCACAGCTTTGTGGCTCTGTGGCACAATGGATAGTGCATTGGACTTCTAGTTAAACACAGGAGAAGTGATTCAAAGGTTGTGGGTTTGGGTCCCACCACAGTCAAAGTGCCTTTTAACTTCCTGTGGCACCGTCCTTCAGGGTGGATACCTGTTGCAGCAGCTCCCGTCCTGAGAGCTAGAAAAAAGGACTGCACTCAGACATCTCGGAAAACAGCGTCGCTGCCCCCGGCTTGGTGACCGTACAGGTGGACAGAGATGTGACTGGTGTGAGCTTTTGCTTGGCACAGAGGCAGCTAATAAACTGAAAGTTGTACCTTTTTCAAATGACATGGTGAGGAGGAGGATACACAACACAAAGCTGGATCTGCCCTGTGCTGTGTGCTGTCATTGTTCATTGTTGAGAACGCCGATCCACAAATTCAACATGTTGCTGATGATCCCCTTTCCCTTTGGTCTCTTCCAAAAGCTAATGGTAATGGAATGCTTCTCACTGTCCTGCACTGTCTCTGCCACACCCTTCCAGTGTGAGTAGGGTGTGTTTGTACTAAAGTCACACTGTTTCTCAGCATAACTCCCTGTATGGCCCGTACAGGGATTGAACCTTGGTGTTATTAGCACCACATTCTAACTAACTGAGCTAACCAGCCCTGGCAAAGTTTAACACACCTGTCATTTCATCGGAAAACAAAAGCATACTTATCTGGCATACATAAATGTCATTGTCTGTACTGTATCCCCAATGGTACAGCAAATCACTCATTAAGGAATATGACATGCAGTTTTTATTTAGTAACAATGTTTAGCTTTTAATCTTACGTAGAGAAGTAGAAGGAGTGACTTTTAACCCTCGAGAGTTTCATCATAATGTCACATCATTTTTTCACAGATTTTTTGGCTAAAGGGCCGATGTGACATATATGTCACAATGATTTTTATCTGATTTGATTTTTTATCTGAAGTGCATTTGTTCAATACATGTGTTTACAACACGTTTATGTAATAAAGGATGTGTTATGTAGTCATTAGAATCCTTGACTGGTCAAATCTTACCTTTAGCAAGTAGATTTTTAAAATTAGCTAGCTCTGCGTCTTTAAACACAAAATCACATACAAACAAACCAGCCTGTTTCCTTAAGGACCCACGGTGACATAGGTGTCACCGGTCCTTTAGGACCCCAATGGTACAGCAAATCACTCATTAAGGAATATGACATGCAGTTTTTATTTAGTAAACAATGTTTGGCTTTTAATCTTAGTGAAACTGAGGGAAAATCGCTGCATATCAATTTACGATGAATGAATTCCTCGATAATTTGCATCCCTATTCTGACCTGGAAGATTGAGAAGATCGGACCAGTTGTATTTTGTTTTTTGGAATATTTGAATGCTTTTTTTGTGGAATACTTGAGCCTCACCCAGCCATCGTGGGGTGTATCAGGGATGACGGAGAGGATGAGTACAGAAGTGTAGTCAGCGACTTTGTCACCTGGAGTCAGGTGAACCATCTCCAGCTTAACACTTCAAAGACTAAGGAGCTGGTCATCGACTTCAGGAAGTCCAGCCCACAGCCACACCCAGTGACCGTCAGGGACGACGAGGTGGAGATTGTAGGCAACTACAAGTACCTCGGGTTGTGGCTGGACAACAAGCTGGACTGGACATGCTGTACAGATCACCTGTACAAGAAGGGCCAGAGCCGACTGTACTTCCTGCGAAGACTGGGAGCCTTCAACATCTGCAGGAAACTCCTGTGGATGTTCTACCAGTCTGTGGTGGCCAGTACACTTTTTTATGCTGTTGTCTGTTGTATGCTGTTGTCTGTCATTTTCGTCATAGTTTTCGTTAACGACCTTTTTTTGCTGATAAAAATGAGACGATAACTAAATAAAAACTAACGCACGGTGCCAAAAACGAAGACGAAATGTATTGACACTTTCGTCAACGAATAAAAACGAGACGAAATTATTGATTGAGACGAGATCCAATCAGAGCAAAGTTTGTTTGTGGGAGGGAGGGACGAATCAGGAGACGGTGGCAGAGAGCCAATCAGAAGTGATCTCTCTGCGTAAGGACGTTACCCCGCGATGCTGGAAGAAGGCGTACTCATGCATGGTAACACAACACAGGAGAAGAACACACACACGGACACGTTTGATGTCAAGACAAACAAGACGGTTCAAACCGTGCGGAGCGACTATCAGCGGTAAAAACACAACAAACCTGAAGCGACATTTGCAGACGAGTCATCGTAACTTCCGTTCATACACGTGACAAAATCTATAAATGAAGACACCGCTGCTGATGGTTTTACAGCATGAGACCTGTTTCTGAGTTGTCACTGAAGTGTTTTGCTGTAGTTATGGAGGATTCATGAAGAAGGTCATGACTGAACAGTGTATTCAGGGAGAGCAGCTCACTGTTCACTGGGTCTTTTGTGAAAAGGTCATAGCAATTAAATAAAGAGGTGTTTGTTTCAAATAACGTTAAAGCTGTGCCTGTTTTTATTGCACTTCAAACCTTAATTATTTCATGAAAAAATATATATCATGATATTTAGTCGACTAAAACTAGACTAAAAGTTAAAAAATGTTGATGACTAAAATGTGACTAAAATCAAATGGCATTTTAGTCACAAGACTAAAATAAAAACTAAATCAGAAATTGCTGCCAAAATTAATTCAATTTCAATTCAATTCAGTTTTATTTATATAGCGCATATTACAATCAGACATTGTCTCAAAGCGCTTCACAGGAACCCCCCTAAGAGCACTGTGGCAAGGAAAAACTCCCTTTAAGAGGAAGAAACCTTGAGCAGGACCCGTCAACTTAAGGGGGAACCAGTCCTGCTGCTAGTCAGAGAGGATGAGGGAGAGAGAGAGAGAGAGAGAGAGAGAGAGGATGAAGGAGAAAGAGAGAGAGAGAGAGAGAGAGAGGAGCAAACATGATACAAACATGATACAGTACAGAGCAAACATGACAGCAAGATGAAACAGTGATATATTGTAATGATATCTATATATATCGTCGGTCCATAAGTAGGAATAGTAATTTGATAGTAAAGATGAGCAGCAGGGGCTAGTGAAGTCGATGAGCACAGGAGAGACTGCAGGTCAGTATGCAGGTCTTGAGACCTGCAAAGAGAGAGAGCGAGAGCGAGGCACAGAACTACAAGGAAGACAGTTAACACAGATTATGAGACGATATTACCCAGTATGATCCAGACTAAGGAGAGTGGAGGAGAGGTCAGAGGGTGTTCAGAGGATCGTGTTTGTGCCCCCCGACAACGTAGAGCAAGAGAGACTTCACGGGCCGGACTGCAGGTCATCATCCAGGTCTTGAGACCAGTGTGAGCCAGACTAAGGAAAGAAAAGGAGAGGTTAGAGGGTGAGAGGGTAACTGCTCAGTGGATCATGTTTGTGCCCCCCGACAACGTAAAGCAAGAGAGACTTCACGGGCCGGACTGCAGGTCATCATCCAGGTCTTGAGACCAGTGTGAGCCAGACTAAGGAGAGAAAAGGAGAGGTTAGAGGGTGAGAGGGAAACTGCTCAGTGGATCATGTTTGTGCCCCCCGACAACGTAGGCCTAGAGCAGCATAGCTGTGCTACACACTAGGTCTAAGGCTAACTGTACGCCTTACTAAACAGAAAAGTTTTAAGTCTAGTCTTAAAGGTGGAGGCAGTGTCTGCCTCTCGGACCCAGATTGGTAACTGGTTCCATAATAGCGGTGCCTGATAGCTGAAAGCTCGTCCTCCCATTCTACTTCTATGAATCCTAGGAACTACTAGTAAACCTGCACTCAGAGATCTGAGTGTCCTATTAGGAACATATGGTACAATCAGGTCCTGCAGATACAATGGAGCAAGTCCATGAAGAGCCTTGTAGGTTAGAAGAAGGATCTTGAAGTGTATTCTTGAGTCCACTGGGAGCCAGTGAAGAGACGCTAGGACAGGAGAGATATGATCCCTTTGGCTGCTTCCTGTCAGAACTCTAGCTGCTGCGTTCTGGATCAGCTGCAGACTGTTGATGGAGTAATGTGGACATCCTGACAATAAAGAGTTGCAGTAGTCCAGTCTTGAAGTGACAAAAGCATGGATGAGCTTTTCAGCATCACTCTGAGAGAGGATGCTCCTGATCTTAGTAATATTACGCAGGTGAAAGAAAGCGGTCCTGGAGACCTGCTTAATATGAGAGACAAACGACATGTCTTGATCAAAGATAACTCCAAGGTTCCTCACAGTCGTACTGGAGGCCAGAGTAATTCCATCCAGGGAGAAAGTATTATCTGATAAACTAGTTCTGAGATGTTTCGGTCCAAAAACAATGACCTCAGTCTTGTCCGAGTTTAATAGTAAAAAGTTGGAGGACATCCAGTCCTTTATGTCCTTTAGACACGCCTGTAGTCTGACTAGCGGCTCCGTTTCTTCAGGCTTCATGGATAAATACAGCTGGGTATCATCAGCATAACAATGAAAGTTTATGCCGTGCTTCTGGATGATGTATCCTAGAGGGAGCATGTAGAGGGTGAACAGGATCGGTCCGAGCACAGAACCCTGTGGAACACCGTGGTTAACCCTTGTACCTGTGGAAGACACATCGTTAGTGTGAACAAAATGAAATCTGTCAGATAAATATGATTTAAACCAGCGCAGTGCTGTTCCTGTAATCCTGATCTCGTGTTCCAATCTGTGTAGCAGGATGCGATGGTCTACGGTGTCGAAGGCAGCACTGAGATCCAGTAGAACGAGTACAGAGACGAGACCCCGGTCCGATGCCATGAGGAGGTCATTGGTGACTTTAAGCAGTGCTGTTTCTGTGCTGTGATGGGCTCTGAAACCAGACTGGAAAGCATCAAACAGACTGTTACTACACAGGTGGTCGTTTAGCTGACTTACAACAGCTCTTTCAAGTAGTTTGGAGATAAAGGTGAGGTTGGAGATCGGTCTGTAGTTTCCTAGGACGTCCGGGTCCAGTGAAGGTTTTTTAAGTATCGGAATGATCACAGCAGTTTTAAAAGCCTGTGGTACATATCCTGTTTCCAGAGACAAGTTGATCTGTCCTAATATAGAGTCTCCGATCAGAGGAATAGCATCCTTGAGGAGCTGTGAAGGGATCGGATCCAGAAGACAGGTAGTAGGTTTAGACTTGCTGATGCTGGTGGTCAGCTCAGGGAGGCCGATGGGCGCGAAGCAGTCCAGAGTTAGATCAGGATCCGTTTCCAGAAGTGGCGGTGTATCCTCAGCGGTCACAGAGAGATTGTGGTTGATTTGTCCTCTAATAGTGGTGATTTTATCAGTGAAGAAGCTCATGAAGTCTTCACTACTAAGAGCTGCAGGAATGCGAGGCTCCACAGAGCTGTGGCTCTTTGTCAGCCTGGCCACGGCGTTAAAGAGAAAGCGCGGGTTGTTCTTGTTTTCTTCTATTAGTGATGAATAGTAGGCTGTCCTGGCTTTACGAAGGGCCTTCTTATACGTCAGCAGACTGTCTCTCCAGGCCCTCCGGGAGTCATCTGATTTAGAGGACTGCCACATCCTCTCCATCCTACGTGTAATCCGTTTCAGTGATCGGATGTTTGAGTTGTACCACGGAGCTAGCCTCTTCTGGTTTGTAGTTTTCTTCTTCTTCAGTGGAGCAATCCTGTTTAAGACTGAGTGTAGTGTGTCTGCAGTGTTGTTGACAAAGCGGTCCAGCTCTGCAGGAGTAATATTTAAGTTGGTACCCCCATCAGTACTTGGGACTGTGGGGAGTACTGGTAGGATTGCTGTCCTAAACTGCTTTACGGCGTCTTCAGACAGACATCTGCTGTAGTAGACCTTTTCCTCAGGTGCTGGTAGGTCTGAAAGAGAGAAGTCAAAAGTTATTAATGAGTGATCTGAAAGAACAGGATTTTGAGACCACACTAGCAGGTTCTCAGCTTCCAGGCCGTAGGTGAGAACTGAACACTTAACACTGGCTAACAGGCTGGACAGACTTATCAGGTGGGCTGGCTCTGTGGTCGGCATGAAGCTGGACTCCCTGGTGACAGTGGCAGAGAGGAGAACACTAAGAAAACTCCTGGCTATTGTGGACGATGCCAGTCATCCTCTGCACACTGTCATCAGCGCTCAGAGGAGCCTGAACAGTCACAGGCTGCTCCTCCCCAAGAGCAGGACCAACAGAGACTCAGAGACTCCTTTGTCCCCCGATCCATCAAACTCTACAACTCTGCTTTTGGCAGGAGGGGGAGAAGGAAGGGAGGAGTACAGCCCGCCTGATACATGAACACATGTGCAATAATTTATATGTGCAATAATCCATCTGTACCATTTATGCTGCTGTGCAATGTTTGTAAATAATTCCTTTACATTACTGCACTATATCACATGACCATCTATGGTGGTGTGCAATGTTTGTAAATAATTCCTCTTATCTTTTATTTTTTTTTACTGCACTATATTCTATTTCATTCTATTTTATTTTATTCTATTTAATTCTTGCTCTGACTGTTGGTGTTGTAGTGCTGATGGTACCCAAATTTCCCCGAGGGACCTTCCCAAATGGATTAATTAAGTATATTCTATTCTATGTGGAGGGATTGATTTTGGAATGAGGAGGCTGCAACCTGCGATGGCACCACTAGATGTCAGCTTTTCATAGCATTGGTGGTTCACGGGTTCGATTCCCGGCCAATGCAATGACCCTTTTAACTGAGACACCATCACTGGTAGTGAAGGTGTCACAGGAAGAATTACTGAGATGTTTTACCTTTAGAGCCTTTTTATAGAACACATTCATTTGATTTAAATTAGGAATGTTTGTTGGTGCAGTAGCCAGCATGAGCACTGTAGATGTCTCTATTTAAAAAAGAAAAAGAGAAAAGACCATGTTTCACCTCTTTCTGAGCCTCGTTAGTGCAGTAGGCAGCGAGTCAGCCTCATAATCTGAAGATTGTGACTTCAACCCTCACAAGGGGCACTTGTTTTAGAGCCAGAATACAGATTACAAAGAGCACACTGTATATTTACATGTCATCCAGGTCATATTCATAGAGACCACTGAAGCAAGGCGTCTGGACTTGTAGAGTTTTCTTGAAGACGTTTCTCTGCTCCTCCAAGCAGCTTCATCAGTTCTGTTTGGTGGGAAACATGGTTAATATGTGGTGGAGGACCTCAGTGGGTGGTCTGGGTAAAAAACAATCACAAACAATAGCACTAAATGTTTCCATAGTTACCTGTGATGATCTGGCAAGCAGACTTGCAGAATGAAAAGCATTCCAGAATGAAATTCAAAATTCCAGAATGAAAGGCAGAAATCCAGAATAAGTGGCAGCATTCCAGAATAGACATCAGTATTCTGGAATGATAGGCAGAATTCCCGAATAACTCTGTATATTGGAACAGAAGTCAGCAGGACATCATTCTGGAATGAAAAGCATCCCAGAATGGAAGAAAGCATTCCCAAATGAAAGGCAGAAATCTAGAATGAGAGCATCCTGGAATAGACATCCATCCACCCACTCCAGAATGATAGGCAGGATTCCGGAATGGTAGACAAAATTCTGGGATTAAACCCCTAACCCAACAGCGGCCTGTGATGTCATGGAAGCGTGTGTTCCAAAATGGAAGGCAACATTCCTGTGATGTCATGGAAGCGTGTGTTCCAAAATGGAAGGCAACATTCCAGGACAAAAGTCAGCATAACAGAATGAAAAGCAGATTTGCAGGATGAAAGACACCATTCCAGAATGAAAAGCATTCCCTAATGAAAGTCAAAATTAATTGACGAGCCCTCTTCTTTCAGCTTCAGTAGATTGAAGGTCTGTCTTATGTTTACATTTATAGCAATTATCTTTAACCCAAACAAGTTCATATTCCAACTTAGACCCTGTAAACAGCAGTCTGCTCAAACTCCTAGAAGCAATCTACAACTGATATTGTTTATTCAAGAGAAGAAGTCTTTGCACTGAGGACTAAAGTCAGAATGCAGCACAAGGTCCAGGGAGAGCTGAGGAAGAAGTACAGGGGCTGTAAGGCAGGAGTGAAAGTAGAGGCTGCACGTAGACATTTTAAGCCAGCGATCCCCTCGGCAATAATAAGGAATGTCAACTCACTACTGAATAAGGAGATCAGGAGATCAGCCTCTGTCCTACCCATCATCTGCCTCTGCTTGAAACTACTGTTGGTAAGTTTTCTGTCTTCTATTCAATAAGTTTATTATCTTTATGTGAAACAATGTGCATGCCTTAAGATAAATGGACCTTGAGCTTAAGAAGAAGTGTCAGTCATTGTTCACGTTGGGGTAGACAGGCTACAAGCAGCTAAGATTAGTTAGCATTCGTTGTAGCTAATGTCTATGGTCGTGTCATATAGCTGTCAGAGGTAAGTGGTGAACACGGTTAGTACTTGGAGTTTTCTACACAGGCACGTTGAATTCATCCTTAACACACTGA